>NW_026585686.1:11282996-11462829 GCF_907164565.1 Psammomys obesus
AGAGGAATATCGAATGGCAGAGAAGCACTTAAAGAAATGCTCAACCTCATTAGCCATTAGGGAAATGCAAATCAAAACAACCCTGAGATTTCACCTTACACCCATCAGAATGGCCAAGATGAAAAACTCAATGGACAACACATGCTGGAGAGGTTGTGGAGAAAGGGGAACCCTTCTCCACTGCTGGTGGGAATGTAAACTGGTACAACCACTCTGGAAATCAATCTGGCGCTTTCTTAGACCACTAGGAATAGCGCTTCCTCTAGATCCAGCCATACCACTCCTAGGCATATACCCAAAAGAGGCGCAAGTACACAAAAAGGACATTTGCTCAACCATGTTTGTAGCAGCTTTATTTATAATAGCCAGAAGCTGAAAACAACCCAGATGCCCCTCAAATGAAGAATGGATGCAGAAACTGTGGTACATCTATACAATGGAGTATTACTCAGCAATGAAAAATAAGGAAATCATGAAATTTGCAGGTAAATGGTGGGACCTCGAAAGGATCATCTTGAGTGAGTTGTCCCAGAAGCAAAAAGACACGCATGGTATATACTCACTCATATAAACATACAACATAGAATAAACCCACTAAAATCTGTACATCTAAACAAACTAAGCAAAAGAGAGGACCCTAACTAAAATGTTCAATCCTAATCCTGAAAGGCAAAGAGGATGGACATCAGAAGAAAAAGAAAATAGGAAACATCCTCGGAACCTGCTACAGAGGGCCTCTGAAAGCCAGAAGAAAACAGGAAACAACCTTGAAACCTGCCACAGAGGGCCTCTGAAAGCCTCTGCAGTATAGACTGTCAAAGCAGATGCTGAGCCTGATGGCCAACTGTCAGACAGAGTGAATGGAATTTTATGTAAGAAGTGGGAAATAGGGGAGCAGCCTTACCAGGCCACAGTAGAGGACAATGCAGCCACTTTTGATGAGAACTGATAGACTAAGATCAGAAAGAAGGAGAGGAGGACCTCCCCTATCATTGGACTTGGGGAGTGGCATACATGCAGAAAGGGGAGGGAGGGTGGGATCGGCAGGGGAGGAGGGAGGGGCTCATGGAGGGATACAAAATGAATAAAGTGTAATTAATAAAAAAAAATAAAAGATTAAAAAAAAAAGAAGTGGGAAATAGTAAGAGCTGGAGGGGATGGGAACTCCACAAGGAGAGCAACAGAACAAGATAATTTGAACACAGGGAACTTCCCAAAGACTCATACTCCAACCAAGGACTATTCGTGCAGATAATCCAGAACTCCTGCACAGATGTAGCCCATGGCAGTTCAGTGAACAAGTGAGTTACATAGTAATGGGAAGAGGGACTGCCTTTGACATAATCTGATTGGCCTGCTCTTTGATCACCTCCCCCTGAGGGGAGAGCAGCCTTACCAGGCCATGGTAGAGGACAATGCAGCCAATTTTGATGAGAACTGATAGACTAAGATCAGAAAGGAGAGGAGAACCTCCCCTATCAGTAGACTTGGGGAGTGGCATGCATGCAGAAAGGGGAGGGAGGGTGGGATCGGCAGGAGAGGAGGGAGGGACTTTTGGGGGGATACAAAATGAATAAAGTGTAATTAATAAAAAATTTAAAAAAACCGTTTATACTTTCTTCAAACATTTATATATATACATTTCTCATGATAACTTATAATTACAAATACGGAAAATATGTAAAGTATTACAGGGAATTAAAATGTAATTTTGTGTACTCCAAACCAAGTTCAATATGCCTCATTGAAAACTGTTGATTAGATGAAAACAAGCATTTTGCCTATAATTACAACATGTGTTGTATTTCATATTAAACTTCATCAACATAGTCCATAACCAAAGGAAGGCAGGGCAGGATCTCAAGTCAGAAAACTGTAGACAGGAATTAAAGTAGATCCCATGAAGGAGTACTGCTTACTGGCTTGCTTCCCAATAGCTGTTCAGCCTGTTTTGTTTTGTTTGTTTGTTTGTTTTTCTTTTTTATGCACTTTTTAATTTTTATTTTATTTTTTATATTAATTACATTTTATTCACTTTTTATCCCAGATGTGGCCTCCTCCCTTATTCCCTCCTAATTTCAGCTTTCCTCCCTCATCTCCTCTCATGCCACTCTCCAAATCCACTCATATGGGAGATCTTCCTCCCATTCCATCTGACCCTAGCCTACCAGGTCTCATCAGGACTCGATTTATTATCTTACTCTGTGGACTCTTAAGACTGTGGTCCCCTCAGGGGGAGGTGATCAAAGAGTCAGCCACTGAGTTCACGTCAGAGACAGTTTCTGTTCCTTTTACTAGGGAACTCACTTGGAGACCTAGGTGCCATGGGCTACATCTGTGCAGGGGTTCTAGCTTATCTTCATGCATGGTCCTTGTTTGGAGTATCAGTCTCATAAAAGACCCCTGGGTCCAGATTTCTTGGTTCTGTTGCTCTCCTTGTGGATCTCCTGTCCCCTCCAGGTCTTCTTTCATAAGATTCCCTGCACTCTGCCCAAAGTGTGGCTATGTGCCTCAGCACCTGCTTTGATAGCCTGCTGGGTAGAGTCTTTCAGTGGCCCTCTGTGGTAGGTTCCTGTCCTGTTCCCTGTTTTCTCCCTCTTCCGATGTTCATCCCATTTGCCTTTCTAAATTAGGATTGATCACCTTTCCCAGGGTCCTCCTTCTTGATTAGCTTCTTTAGGTGTACAGATTTTAGACTGTTTGTCCTATATTATATGTCTAATATCCACTTATAGGTGAGTATACACCATGTGTGTATTTCGGATTCTGGGATAACACACTCAGAATGATTTTTTTTCTAGTTTCCAGTATTTGCTTCAAAATTTCATGATTTCATTGTTTTTTAACTTCTGAGTAGTATTCCATTGTGTAAATAGACCACAATTTCTGTCTCCATTCCTCAGTTGAGGGTCATTTGGGTTGTTTCCAGGTTCTGGCTATTATGAATAAAGCTACTATGAACATGGTTGAGCAAATTTCCTTGTATACTTGAACATATTTGGATATATGCTTAGAAGTAGTAGAGCTGGCTCTTGAGGTAGCACTATTCCTAACTGTCTGAGAAAGCAACAGATTGATTTCCGAAGTGGTTGTACAAGTTTACATTCCCACAAGCAATGGAGGAGGGTTCCCCTTTCTCCACAACCTCTCCAGCATGACTTATCACTTGAGTTTTTTATCTTAGCCATTCTGATGGGTGTCAGGTGCAATCTCAGGGTCGTATTGATTTGCATTTCCCTGATGACTAAGGACTTGAACATTTATTTAAGTTAGTCTGCCATTTGCTATTCCTCTATATAGAATTCTCTGTTTAGCTCAGTATCTCATTCTTTTTAATTACTTGGTTTGTTGCTTTTTAACTTCTTTAGTTCTTTATGTATTCTGGATATTAGCCCTCTGTCAGACAAAGGTTGGTGAAGATCCTTTCCCAATCTGTAGGCTGTCATTTTGTTCTGATGATAATGTTCTTTGCTTTACAGAAGCTTTTCAGTTTCATGAGGTCCCATTTATTGATAGTTGCTCTTAGAGCCTGTGCTGTTAGTGTTCTGTTCAGGAAGTTGTGTTCTGTGCCAGTGAGTTCCAGGCTTTTCCTTCTTTTTTTTTTTTCTATTTAGTATGTCTGGTTTTATGTTGAGGACTTTGATCCACTTGGACTTTAGTTTTGTGCAGTGTGATAAATATGGATCTATTTGCATTTTCTACATGCAAACATCTAATTAGGCCAGCACCATTTGTTGAAGATGCTGTTTTTTTGTTTTTTTCATTGTATGGTTTTGGCTTCTTGGCCAAAATCAAGTATCCATAGGTGTATGGGTTTATTTCTGGGTCTTCTATTCGATTCCATTGGTCCACCACTCTGTTTCTCTGCCAAAACTATGCAGTTTTTATCACTATTGCTCTCTAGTGAAGCTTGAGATGAGGGATGGAGCTACCAGGACTGAGATGATGCTAGTTCATTGTTCTTTGTAAACTTCAGTTGCTTTAATATTCTTATTTAAGTGTTTTCTTGCTAATGTGCATTTAACAGTACCAAAGACTGTACTGATTCAACTAAGAATAGATTGAAAATTTAGAAAAGTTGCTTCTATACAAAACACATAAAATATCATCTGTTCTTGTCATTCATTCTTGAAACAAGTCAGTATAACAAATTACATAGCACTTAAACTAAAATTAGAATTAAAAGTAATGCAGGAACACTTCAAATCATACAGGATAGAAAATGTGTGCATGGCTTACGCACACTAAACACAGTTTATTTTTTCTACTTTATTAGGTTTTATTTTTTGCTTTCCCATTCAATTTTATTTTTTCTGTATTAATTACACTTTATTCACTTTGTATCCCCCCTGTGGTTCCCTCCCTCCTCCTGTTCCAATCCCTCTCTTCCTCCACCCTCTGCATACAGTTTATTTTTATAAAGTACTTCAACATTGATAGGTTGTGGCATCCACAAGATATCCTGAAACCTATAGTGAGACAACAAAACTATTGGGTTGTGTCCTGTAACCCTGAAAATATCATTCTTTACATGTTCAAGAATATGGTAGTATCAATGATAACATAGCTGTAGAGCCATGTGTTATATAAGTTAAATGCCTCAACATGTGTATTAAACACTATATAAAATTTTAAATTAAATTAAAAATTAATAATTTCCTATTTATTTTAAATTTAATAACATGATTAGAAAGTTTGTTTGGCACATTTTTACACAAATTTAGTATGGGTAAATTATGACATGAATGATACACAGTGCTTCTTTCTGGAGTGCTGGTCTGTATCTATAAATTAGGGTCTCATTTTTCACTGTCACTTTAAAGAACACCACATACTACATAACCCCCCTTTCTTCCAGATTTAATGCTTGTTTTTATCAGAAAAAAATTGTTATGAATTTAAAATAGAAGTCCTTAACCATCCAGATATTAATTAGTTTACTTTCCTCCATATGCATAATGAATTAAGACTGATCATTGCATTGGTGTTCATTTCCAGGGGGGTACTTTTCAACATTCTTGCTAATTCAGGAAACTGACTTTACAATTCCTATCAATGGTCTGAGGGAACTGAATTAAAAGAAGGATTTACCCCTTTTTATTTATTCCACCAAGGCCAAGTCTCCAGAGGAATGCTTCATATTGCATTCAGTGCATTCTCTGGTTTGCTGGCTGGATTAATGGGATGTTAGCATCGATTGGTGCTATTTCTCTGTCACCTGAGAACAATTGTAGGTTTTGTGGTGTGCTACTGTTTCATATTCTTCTCACATCTGTTCTAAAATTTGACATCACTAAACCAAATGTCCTCCATGCTTATTGGAGCACCACTTCCTTTTCTTGAAGAAGGAGTTCCTGTAAATGTATAATGTTACCTGGAATTCAAACCACATCACATTGGCTACGTCGAGCCTGTAAAAGATAATATTGGATACTCTGAAAGTGTGGGAAGCTCTGACCTGTGCTGCTATAAAATTATTGACCTCTAGTGAAGATAGTCCTGTGATTATAATTTTGTAAAACTGAGCATAGCCTGGGAAACAAAAAGAAAGTGAGTTTCTTTTTTCTACTACAGCCATTTTAAGGTCATTCTACGACAACAGCTTTTTCTCCTCTTCTTGAGAAACTTACACAAGATCCAGGATTTTTCTTGTAATTTTAAAGAATTAAGAATGTCCATCATCATTTTAAATATCTGAAACACTATGAATCCCTGCTAAGTCCCTGATTATTCCATATAGAGGCTTCTCTTTCCAGCCTGCCCAAGTACATCAGATTCTGTAGCAGTCCACAAGTACCAAGTGACCAGGTTCCTTTCCATCTCTTTGTCCTCCTGTCCTGCTTACCAAGGGCAGGTACAGAGTGTTGTATCAAGGTGAGAAACACTATTGAATGCAGTGAAGTGCTTAGTTGATGTTCCTTGCCAAGATTGGAATATATATAACGCTAGTATTTCTTATCAGTGCAGTTTGAGTTTCTCAAGTAGAACCATTCATCTCTAAACGTATGGCATAGGAAACATTCAGGACACTCCATTTAACCATTTCCTAGAAAAACGTATCAGGAATCACGTTTACACTGTCTAGCCCTCTTTTTTTTTTTAAGTTCTTTTTACCCTCTGCATTTATCTAAGAGAGATATTGAGATCCCACAACAACTTTAGCAAAGTTTTTTAATATACTATCCCTTCATAGTCTTCTTTACTCTTGTACTAAGATGCATGCATCTTCAAATTCTGTTAAAGTCAGTGGATTGCTCTTTCAGTACAATTCTTTCTCCAGGAATGTCTTGAGACATCCAATTTATTTGCTCAAAGTAACGTGAGGGATTTAAAAAGATACTTAAATTTTACCGCTTTTATCTCTTTGTTCACCAGGAATATTTAAAGAAAATATGAATTCTCCCTTCACTAAAGTTGCTAAGAATCTACTAAAAGTAATATACCTTTGTATTTGAAATAGTTGCAATTAGGTTTATTTCAAATACTTATACTTTCACCTATATTATCCTCAGATAAAATTTTTAATGTTAATAATATTTTCAAAATCCCCCAAAGACTTGAAAAACTAAAAATATATAGGATCAGTGGTAAAACACTTGAGGAAAGTGTACTACAGTGTCTGCTTAAAAGGCAGAATACAGTAGAGTTTTATTATTTCTTCGAAGTATCACCTTATTAGAGTCCATTGTAAAATTACAATGAAGATTCTGGAAGTTAGTAATCAAAAAGGCCTTACATTCTGTAGGTTTTGCCCTATACCCCAGCAAGACCCCAGACATTCATATCGAACAGTAAGCCATAATAACACATAGAAATGGCTGTCGAAGTTAAACTACCTTATTAAAAAAAGAAAAACTGCAAGACTTTATTTATAAAATATTCTGTAAAGTCATTTCTGAAGAAATTAAAATGACAAACAATTATCATAATTTACACATTGTAAACTATTTATCTTGTATTAAATCCATTTATGACATTAAAAAAGCAAACAGTACAGTCATAGAACATTTGAAATTACTTAAATAGTAGAAGATATAGCACTATAATAATAAAAACGCAGGACGTAGGTGTGACCAAAATAATTCATAAAATTTCAAACACAAAATAGTTAGCAAATACTGTATTAAGCTCCTGTTGTAAAAATGTGTTTTTTTTGAAGCAATTCACAGCTATGTCATCATAAACCCAAACACAAAGCATGGGAACAGCACTCATAAATACACAAATTTTCCACTTTTTATTAAACAGACTTATCTCCATCCAGGTTGTATTTATTTTGAACCTGAAGAATTTTTCCTTTGGCTTCAACTTGGAATGAAGTGTAGTAATTGAGTTACTCTGGTTGGTAGAAAAGAGAGCAGAGAACTTAATAAAACAGAGAAAGGTGATTTTACAGAGCACTCATGATTCTCACACTTTATCAGAATATAAGGAGTGCTAAGCTAAGACCTGGCAAAATGCATGTATTTTTCTGTTTTCTGGAGAGGACATGGGAAAGAATAGGCGCAAATACAACTGTGTGTGAGATGCCAACAGGTTTAAAGCATAAGTATTGGATTAAATTGGAGAATATAGTTTTCCTTTCTCCAAGATTATGGAAAAAAATATACAAAGCTAGGTTTGTTTACACTGGAGGTAGACAAGAGTCTTTACTTTTAAGTGTACAGTACCAACGACAAGGAACACTTCTCTGTAATTCTGTTTTTGAGAATGCTTTGATGGTTTGCACTGGGGCCATTTACAGGAAACTGGAATAGAACAGACACATTTTGTTTTGTTTTTAATAATTATTCTTCTTTCATATATTACACCCTGATTGAAATCTCCATTCCCTCCTTTACCTCAAGTTTCCCCACCTTGCATCTTCTCATGCTGAGATACATCCCTCCTCCTCCCCTCAAAGAAGAGCAGGCCTCTAAGAGACATCAAACAAGCACAGCATAACAAGCTACTATAAGACGAGAGACTGCCCAGTGTGGTGGCACATCCCTGTAATCCCAGCGCTTGGGGAAGCAGAGGCAGGCAGATCTCTGTGAGTTCAAGGCTAGCCTGGTCTACAGAGCAAGTCCAAAACAGCCAAGGCTATAGAGAGAAACCCAGTCTCAAACAAACAAATAAACAAAACAAAACAAACAAACAAAGACCAGGCAATATACCATCACATTAAAGCTGTACAAGGCAACTCAGTAGGAGGAAAAGAATCCCACAAGTAGACAAAAGAGTTAGATATAGCCTCCAATCCCTCTGTTAGGATTCCCACAAGAACACCAAGCCACTAAACCATAATATATGCAGAAGACCTAGGTCAGACCTCTACAGGCTCCTCAGCTCTGCCAGTGCCCATGAGTTCCAGCCAGTTGACACTGAAAGCTGTGAACTGGTATGTCACTGACCCCACTGGATTCTTCAGTCCTTCCTTTCCCTCCCCCATAAGACTCCCTGAGCTTCCTCCAAATGTTTGGCCGTGGTACTCCCATTACCTGCTGAATGAAATCTCTGTTCTCTTTGATGATAATTCTGCTAGGCTCCACTCCCAGCACACTCTGCAGGCAAGGCAATCTCTAGGTGCTGTGGCTGGGTTGGTGTTGCAATTCTTACACTTGAGGCCTTGCCTGGCTTACAGAAGATGGCAAGTTCAGCACAGTGTCCCCCATTAGTAAGGGTCTTTGAGAGAGTAGCTCTTGTAGATTCCTTGGAGTTCCCATTGTAATGGGTTTCCACTGCACCCCATAATGAACCCCAATTCCAGTATTTTCTCCTTTCATCTCCTCCCTATCTGATTCCTCTGTCTCCCAACCCCATCCACCTTCAGTCCACCTGTGATATCAATAATTAATAAATGGGCTCATGAAACTGAAAAGCTTGTGTAAAGCAAAAGACATCATTAGTAAAACAAAGCAGCAGTCTACAGGATGGGAAAAGATCTTTACACACTCCACATTTGAGGGGCATGGCTTTTTTTTAATAATTTATTTATTTTTTTTAATTTTTATTATTAGTTACATTTTATTAACTCTGTATTCCAGCTGCATCCCGTTCACTCATTCCTCCCACTCCCACCCTCATCTCCTCCCTGCCCCTTTACAAGTCCATGGATTGGGGAGGACCTCCTCCTTTTTCATCTGACCCTGTTTTATCAGGTATCTTCAGTACTGGCTGCAAAGTCCTCCTCTGTGGCCTAGCAGGACTGCTCCTCCCTTTGGGGGTGGGGAGGTCAAAGACCCCGCCATTGAGTTCCAGTCAGAAATAGTCCCTGTCCCCTTACTAGGGTACCCACTTGGTTACTGAGCTATCACGGGCTACATCCGAGCAGAGGTTCTAGGTTATATCCATATATGGTCCTTAGTGGAGTATCAGTCTCAGAAAAGACCCCTGTGCCCAGATATATTTGGTCCTTGTGGAGCTCCTATCCTTGCCACATCATACTAACTTCCTTTTCTTTCATATGTTTCCCTGCACTCTGCTGAAAGGTTTGGTTATGAGTCTCAGTATATGCTTTGATACACTGCTAGGTAGAGTCTTTCAGAGTCTTTCAGAGGCCCTCTGCAGTAGGCTCCTGTCCTGTTGCTTGTTTTCTCCTACGTCCAATGCACATCCCATTTGTCTACCAATCCATGAGCACGGGAGATCTTTCCATTTTCTGATATCTTCTTCAATTTCTTTCTTCGGAGACTTAAATTTGTTTTTTTTTTTTAATTTAATTTTTTTTCTTATCAGTTACATTTTATTAACTCTGTATCCTAGCCGTGTCCAGCTCCCTCATTCCCTCCCAATCCCACGCTCCCTCCCTCATCTCCACTTTGCCCCTTTCCAAGTCCACTGATGGGGGGACCTCCTCCCCATTCATCCAATCCTGTTTTATCAGGTATCTTCAAGACTGGCTTCGAAGCCCTCCTCTGTGGCCTAACAGGACTGCTCCTCCCTTGGGGGGTGGGGAGGTCAAAGAGCCAGTCATTGAGTTCCTGTTAGAAATAGTCCTTGTTCCCCTCACTATGGGAAACCAATTGGTTACTGAGCTACCACAGGCTACATCTGAGCAGAGGTTCTAGGATTTATCCATACATGGTCCTTGGTTGAATGTCAGTTTCTGAGAAGACCCTGTGCCGAGATATATTTGGTCTTTGTGGAGCTCCTATCCTTTCCCCATCATACTAACTCCCCTTCTTTCATATGATTCCCTGCACTCTGCCCAAGGTTTTGTTATGAGTCTTAGTATCTGCTTTGATACACTGCTAGATAGAGTCTCTCAGAGGTCTTCTGCAGTAGGTTCCTGTCCTATGTCCAATGCCCATCCCATTTGTCTTTCTAAGTGAGGATCGATCATCTTAACCCGTATCTACTTTCTTGTTTAACTTCTTTAGGTGTGTAGATTTCATTATGTTTATCATATCTTGTAGGTCTATATAAGCGAGTATATACCATGTTTGTCTTTCTCCTTCTGGGATACTTCACTCAGAATGATCTTTTCTAGATCCCACCATTTGCCTGCAAAATTCATGATGTCCTCATTTTTGATTGCTGAGTAGTATTCCATTGTGTAAAAATACCACAATTTCTGTACCCATTCCTCCGTTGATGGACATCTGGGTTGTTTCCAGGTTCTGGCTATTACAAATAAAGCTGCTATAAACATGGTTGAGCAAGTATCCCTTTTGTGTACTTGAGCAAACTTTGGGTATATACCTAGCAGTGGTATAGCTGGGTCTTGAGGAAGCACTATTCCTAATTGTCTTAAAAAGCGCCAGATAGATTTCCAGAGTGGTTGTACCAGTTTACATTCCCACCAGCAGTGGAGGAGGGTTCCCCTTTCTCCACAACCTCTCCAGCATGTGTTGTCCCTTGAGTTTTTCATCTTGGCCATTCTGATGGGTGTAAGGTGATATCTTAGGGTCATTTTGATTTGCATTTCCCTGATGGCTAATGAGGTTGAGCATTTCTTTAAGTGTTTCTCTGCCATTTGATATTTCTCTGTTGAGAATTCTCTGTTTAGCTCTGTTCCCCATTTTTTAATTGGATTACTTGGTTTGCTGCTTTTCAGCTTCTTTAGTTCTTTGTATATACTCGATATTAGTCCTCTGTCAGATAAAGGGTTAGTGAAGATTCTTTCCCAATCTGTAGGCAGTCGTTGTGTTTTGATGACCGGTGTCCTTTGCTTTACAGAAGCTTTTCAGTTTCATAAGGTCCCATTTATTGATTGTTGCTCTTAGAGCCTGTGCTATTGGTGTTCTGTTCAGGAAGTTGTCTCCTGTGCCAATGAGTTCTAGGCTGTTCCCCACTTTTTCTTCTAACAGATTTAGAGTATCTGGTTTTATGTTGAGGTCTTTGATCCACTTGGACTTTAGTTTTGTGCAGGGTGATAAATATGGATCTATTTTCATTTTTCTGCATGTAGACATCCAGTTGGTCCAGCACCATTTGTTGAAGATGCTGTCTTTTTTCCATTAAATGGTTTTGGTTTCTTTGTCAAAAATCGAGTATTCATAGGTGTGTGGGTTTATTTCTGGGTCTTCTATGCGGTTCCATTGATCCTCCTTTCTGTTTTTATGCCAATGCCATGCAGTTTTTACTATTGCTCTGTAGTACAACTTGAGATCAGGGATGGAGATACCTCCAGATGATCTGTTGTTGTACAGGATCGTTTTGGAGATTCTGGGTGTTTTGTTTCTCCATATGAAGCTGAGAATCTTTTTTTCAAGGTCTGTAAAGAATTTAGTTGGTATTTTGATGGGAATTGCATTAAATCTGTTGATTGCTTTTGGCAGGATGGCCATTTTCACAATGTTAATCCTACTAATCCATGAGCACGGGAGATCTTTCCATCTTCTGATATCTTCTTCAATTTCTTTTTTCAGAGACTTGAAGTTTTTCTCAAACAGGTCTTTCACTTGCTTGGTTAGTGTCACCCCAAGGTACTTTATGTTATTAGTGGCTATTGTGAAAGGTGTCGTTTCCCTAATTTCTTTCTCTGCCCTTTTGTCTTTGGTATACAGGAGGGCTTCTGATATTTTTTGAGTTGATTTTGTATCCTGCCACTTTGTTGAAAGTGTTTATCAGCTGTAAGAGTTCCCTGGTAGAATGCAGAAACCAAGGGGAGATTTGAGAATCTGCTTTGAAATGGAATATGTGTATAATGTTTACAGTATATGATAACATTCAAAACTGTTTGTTTGATTTTGAGATAGGATCTCTCTGTGTAGGCTTAGCTGTCCTGCAACTCCCTCGGTAGACCAAGCTGGCCTTGAAATTACAGAGATTCACCTGCCTCTCCCTCCAGAATACTTGTATTAAAGTTGTGCACCATCACACCCAGCTGTATTTAAAATTCTTATGGTGATTGTATTTGAAGCACTGTGGTTTCTAGAAAAGTTTAGAAAGATCTATAATCTATATTAATTACAATTTGCTAGTTTAATTAATCATAATAGTGACACACTCATTGACTATCTACATATATTCTGTCATTTTCAGAAATCTTCCTGGTTTTATATCTTCTAAACACTTATTAAAAGGTAAAATATCATTTTTAATTTAACTTAAAAATTTGGGGTAAAGAATATATACTTTTAGAACAATTTCATTTCCTGAGATAGAATACAATCTCATTCAAGAGCAGATTCATAGAAAACCAATATAAAGGTTTTTTTGGCATCATGAAATACTAAGATATAAAATATTTTAAAGGAACAACCTAATTACATCTGTATAGTTTAATGGGTTCACTACTTTATAGTGGTGAGTTATTGAGAACATGAAAACATTTAGTGGAAGAAATCATTTTAAAATGGGAATTCAGAGTTTTGGCTTCCATTTATAGCATTTTATTCATTCCAGTAGCTGAAATACAACTTGGCTAAGGTAAATGTTAACAGATACCCAGACCACATAAACTGTATTAAATTAGCTTAGTGACTTTTCTCATAATTTATAATAAAATACCCACTGTGTAAACCTTGTGTTAGTTGACTTTTAATTTTTGCATTATTTCATTTCAATTACTCCCTAGGATGGCAGCATTTTGAGATCATATCTGCATGCAAAGCACAAGTTGGTAGTACACAGTGCCTTGGATGCAGCCAGGGTGCATTTGTTGTTCCCTGGTGTGGTGCTGAGTTAGCATGCTGTGATTGGCATTTGTTCTTGTGAAAGAAGTCACTAGATCATCACTTCCCAGTTTGGTCATCAAACAGGCTCCAAGTTTGGTTAATCATAGAATGAGGAATATAAATTAGATTTCTTCTCTCAGATGATTTTACTTGTGTCAAGATGACATGCAACTATCCAATACAAGGCATCTTATTAATTTGGCTGCAAAATCTGGCCAAAGTTCAGTCTCTTTGATGGCAAGAAGGATTTTCAGGAAAAAAAAAATTAAGAAGTATTGGCACAGATGTATATAGCAATATCTGCTACAAGAGAAAAAAAATAAAAAGATCTATGTTTTGTGGAGTTTGAAAGAAGCCAGTGTGCATCAGATCAGTAACTCTACATCTGAAAAAATGGTTGTCCTAAAAGAATGGATGAATATTAATTTTCAGACAAAGCAGCAGATTTCAAAGTGTAGAGACTGTTTTCTAGGTACATTGATGTAAAGTACCAGATCTTAGGATTCTGTAGAGCCTTAGAAATGAGAAAACAAGGAGTACTAGCGAGCATGTTCTGAGGGGACTGTAGTATACCCACCCAAAGTTTTACACATTTTAAGCAAAAGGCCTAGGATGCTCAAGACCTGAGTTTAATTATGGAATCTAAAAAATTGCTTACAAAACATAGGGTAAAATATATGAACAAAGCAGGAGTATTCTCTAAAACTATTGAATTACATTATCTCAGATTTCAAAATAAGAGGTGTTTGTATTTGTGAACAATACATCCTTGATATCTCAAATATTACAATGGATTAATAACAGATCTTTTGCAATATCTGCAATGAAATAAGTATGAGTTCAAAATACTAGTAATAACAGTCAAAATATTTTATCCATTATAACCACTTTATGAAACAAAATGAGCAGTTTCAAAAGAATATTGTGGTGTTTTATATGATAAAGCACATTCAATTTCTAAATCGAGTCAGAAAGAAATGTGTATCTTCTTTATCAGCGTCCGCGGCTGCAGCTTGCTGTTACGGGCACTTTCTCCTCCTTTACCTAGGCCTCTTTCTATTCACCTTTCCTTTCTCCTCTCCTCCTCATAATACATGGAAACCTAGCATTGGCCTAACTACTTTGTGATACATAATTTAAGTCCCATAGGGAAGCACATTTTAGAATTGAGGCTGTGGGTGACTTCTTCCAACTTCATAAAATTCCAAATTCCCTTATATTCTTACTATATCCCAGCAGTCTCAGAAGCTGTCACATCATGCAATTTTATATAAGGTTTTTATATAGACTTTTTTTAAAGGATAATAATTTGTACATGTTTTTCATATGAACACAACAACATGTTTCTATGCATGGCTTTGTTCTTGTTCTTAACTACTTAAATATTTGTCTAGTGTAATAAAAATAGTAATAAAGTGAAACTCAGCAGCTGCTGCAGCACATATTTTTGTTGCTGACAATTTCAATTACAAGTCTTGCTGGTGAATCCAATAAAAAAGTGGATAATTCTGAAAAGGTCAGTTCTGTATTATTGTTAACCATAACCATTTCTCAAGTCATTAGGGTGATAAAATCCAATTGAAACTGAAAGCCATAAACGTAAATTATTCAAGAGCTGCTCAGATAGATGCCGAGAGTATCATACATATGTGAAAGACACCTGTCTGCAGGAATAACTTCAAGTTGATTATCCACACCAGGACGATCTGGTAAATGTGATTTGACTATTATCATTTGTAAACCTGTGTCTCCAAGGCATTTTAGTTCCTCAAACAATACAACCTTATGAGGTGAGGTGCTAACTGAAGCATAATTTAACAACCCCATAAAGTAGAGTAAGGACAGCAATTTTCTTGAAATACAAGAGGGAAAAACAAGATAATATTGAAATAACTACAAACTTATTCATAGTAAAGGGCTTTTATTGCACTGGAAGTTGATGCCAAAACTAATAGGGAAAATATCCATCAAATAGTTTTTACTGAGAATTAAAATATATTTTTCATTCCAAATCAACATTTTCTCTTCTTGCTTTGCTATATCACCATTTCATGTGCTACTGTTTATGTGTGACTCCAGTTTCATCATTTTGTTTTTATCTTGCTGAAGCTATGCTTTATTTATTAAATGATATTGGGAATAGGAATGATGGACTATAACTTTGTAATTAAGTACTGAAACTCTGAATGACAATTTTGTAATTGAATACATTATTCCTAAATAAATCAATTACCTTTATCATGCCTCCAAAATTTACCAAAACAAAAATCACAATACATCAAAAAATTTTAGATAAGCATCCACATGAAATACCTTGTGGTAATTATGTTGTGTGGTTTAAATTAACACTCTGTATTTTTAATATGAAAAGTAATATAGAACTGAGCACGATAGCTTAAAAGTCTAAGTGAAATTACAATTGTGGGGACTTACTAATATTTCATGAATTCTAGTTTTTTCAACTTCAGAGTAGGCATTTATTTTTAGAGAACATGTCATAATGATAAGTCATTATATTATATAAATACAGTACTTATAAAATGTATTCACCTAACAACAAAGGTCCCTAAATAAGCTAAGCAAAACCACAAGAAGAAAGCACACATAACTAAGGATATTGAGACCAAACCCTCAATAAGTGAAAAAACAGTTAAATGAACAGGGCATAGAATAGCTGACAGAATCCAATCATTCTTACAAATCAGCCTGCTAGACTTCCTCACATATTAGGAAACAAACTGGACTGGAAATTATCTACAAATATCTCCATCCAATAGTGAAAGAAAGGAAGAATTATATGTTTTCTATACACAGACCTTATTTGTTAGTAGAAAATGGTGAACATGTGTTGAATTGTGACCTATAGAAAAGATTTTGTAAAATTAAATACAAAGAAATAAGGTTTTTTTTAAATTAATTACACTTTATACATTTTGTATCCTCCCATAAGTCCCTCCCTCCTCCCCTCCCAATCCTACCCTCCCTCCCCCTTCTTCACACATGTCCCTCCCCAAGTCCACTGATAAGGGAGGTCCTCCTCTCCTTCCTTCTGATCTTAGTCTATCAGAAGGTAAGGCTTCTTCTATTGTCAGGTAAGGCTGCTCTCCCTTCAGGGGGAGGTGATCAAATAGCAGGCCAATCAGATTATGTCAGAGGCAGTCCCTCTTCCCATTACTATGTAAGCCACTTGGACACTAAACTGCCAAAGAAATAAGTTTTTAAATAATGCTTTATACTTTTTAGGAGCCACATTAACGATCACTTATATCAGTGCAAACTTCAACAACAATTACTAAATACAGCCCACTTTCTGGAGCCATTTGGAGTGGCTATCACTTGGAAACACATATATAGGTTACCCCAGATTTCATGTTCCAGTTTGGAAGCAGTTTCACAAAGCATTATGGTTTTAAAAAACAAGACAAAGCAAGTTTAAAATACATTGATTGCTACAGCAGAGGTGTGGTTACAGAAAGGTGGGGGCAGGTTTTCAATAAGCCTTAACTATCTGATAACATTTTAACATTTGGGTTGATGAAAGCCAATGTTCTGCTTAATTGGTTAATTGGTTCCAAAAGGTTATCATCTATTACTCACGAGATGTTTTCTTACACAGAGGTGGGCAGATAATGAATTCATGGGCCTAAAGCTAGCCCAAGAAAAGGTTATAGATCTGCAATATTCCATCCTCATCATATGACTGCAGTTCAGTCCAGTCCGTCAGTCTTTGCTGACATAGCTTCTTTACAGGAAGTCTTGCTGACAATAAATACAATATTCTTGACCAGTCCAGAAAAGCCTAAAGATGGATAAATTCCTAAAATGTGTTATCTAGTTGAGTATCTAACTACTGTAGAACCACAAACTGTGAACAAGAAAGTGTAAGAAATGAGAACAGAAAGATGAAAAAAGCCTTGTTTTGTGTGTTTTTACATTTTTACTACAAATAATTCCAAGTAAAGTGTCTCCTTATTTGTTGCTTTAAATATTGTTTTTGTTGTTGCTGTCGTTGATGACTTCATGGATATTAATGATAAATTACTATACAATTTTAAGCAAAGGAATCGGGTCTTATAACAAGACATTTTTTTTTGTGTGTGTGGGGGGGGACCTTAAAATGACTGGCAGAAAAGATAATATGATAAATCATTCATCAATAAGCTCTCTAAATAACAAGTGAAATAGCACAAAATTAGCTTTCTTGTCAATTCCTCACTCCCTCTTGCTCTCACTCCTTGGGTTTCCTTATTAAACAAAATGATGTGAAATCTAACCTGTGAGAACTATATGTAGAGGAAAACATGACAGTTACATATTTGAGATAACATTTAAGAAAATAAATTATATTAATTCATCAACATTTTTGCTTATTAAGTACCGAGTAAAATATGTATGTCATATGTTCAGATTTGTGCATCTTCTTATTAGATCAAGACTGAGGGGTGGTGTGGAATAAAACAAAGCACACAGGAATCTCCAAAAATAATATTGCTCTTTATTGAGAACTACTGAAAGTCTATAGTCTCTCTCTCTCCAAAAGCAGAGAGCTGTATGTGTGTGGAAAGTATATATATATACATATATATATATATGTATATATATATACATATATATATATATGTATATATATATATACATATATATATATGTGTGTGTGTGTGTGTGTGTGTGTGTGCACGCGCGCGCGCGCGCACAGGGGTCCTAGAGTTTTATAGGACAAAAAGGAAGTGCCTTGGGAAATATAAGGCTCCAACTCAGATGACATCCCCCACAGCCTTGAAGTGGTAGAAACTACTAAAACTGTCTGTTGATTCTCTTATCAAGAAGCATAGCTGTACTGAATTGCTAGGAGTGATATCATATTTCCCATTTCCTGCTCAGAGATGGTCAGTTCACCTGAAGAATCATCAAATGTATATTGCATTCATCTTTTCCTCTATTATTTAACACCTGGAAAAGGTGAAAGATCTTATTTTACTTCAATGTTATGAGTAAAATCGAAATGAATTTCTTACTTCATTATTACCTGAAGTAACATTCCTGCAGTGAATTCCTTACCTAGCCACTTGGTGTCATCATAAAGCAAAGAGCTAGTCTATGTGAAACAGCTGAAATATTTAACTAGTATTTAAGTAACTAATATTAAGTGGAAATATCCAGGGGCAAGTAAGAGTCTGGCTGGACACATGCAATGACGAATTGAGGCTGGTATGGTCCTGCAGTGATAAAGCTCCATCTTCTAGGCATCAGACATAAGGAACATTGACATGGTTTTTACAAAACCATCTTACACGGTTAATATGACCATGTTGAATATTATAAAATGCAGAAGGGTACATCAGAGCCTTCATGTCTGTTCTCCACGCAGTATTTTCCTTCTCATCTGAAACCTTTCTTTTACTGCTTCTCTCTTCATCTTGTGAGTGTATTTTTACTTCATTTTAAATACAAACTTAACTGTCCATTTCATATTCTATTAGATATTTTATATATTCTAAATAGTATTACATAAAATTCCATTTATATGTTTAAAACTAACACATGAATGAATGCAAAAATATTGAAAATACTTTAATTACATGTATATATTTAAAAGTATTATTAGCTAGTTTCTCTGGCAATACCAGTATCTATGACTCAGATGGAAAAGGCTAATTGGATGAAATTGAATTTTCGAGAAACAAATAACACTGAAGCATGAAAAGGCCATAGAAGGTAAGCATGCATTGGCAAGACAGAACAGAAGCTACTCTAGAATTTTCTAGCCTTGCTTTCAACTTGAATATTGGCTCCCCATTAATTAAAAGCATTGACTACCAATTAAGGAAATGTATATTTTAGGAATTGCTTCATAAAATACATAATTTGCAAAATCTTCACAACCATTTTCGAAATTGATCTGCTGCTTTCTCAGAAAATTAGGAATAGTGCTTCCTCAAGATCCAGTGATACCACTCCTAGGCATATATCCAAAATATGCTCAAGTATACAACAAGGACATTTGCTCAACTATGCTCATAGCAGTTTTATTATTAATAGATGTGGTTTGCTGCCAAAGCTTTCCGGTGTTGAAGTCTTGGGTCTCAGAGTAGTGAAGCAATAGAAGGTAGGGTCTTTCATCAGTGAGATCTGAGGAAAGACCGTTAGATTCCAGGAAGCATGTCTTAAGCTTGTCCTAGTTAGTTGAAAAAGCAAGCAAGCGAATAAACAAACACACACACACACACACACAAAACCAAACCAAACAAAACAAAAAAACAAACAACAAAAAATCTAAACAAACTAACAGAAAACCAAAAACCTCTAGGAGTCTGTGCCCATGTGAAATCTGTATCACTCTTCAGTGTGACACCAAACCCCTGAGTGATAGATGGTATGTGTCTGTCTTTCACTGTTAAAGAAATTATGTGGTCTTTAATAATGACAAATCATCCAGATAAATGATTTTATTAGTAAAATAGTCAATGGTGCTGGCATCAGAAGACCTAATTATTAAAACCATTCAATATGGTTCTGCTACCTCATTCTCCATGTGGGTTCCCACGTAAGGGGAGCAGGGGCTGTCTCTGACATGTACTCAGTTGCCTGCTTTTTGATCACTTTCCCCCTGGCATTGTGGCATTGCCAGGCTACAGAGGATCCAGGCAGTCCTGATCAGACTTGAGAAGCTAGGGTCAGATGGCAGGTGGGTAGGACATCCCTTTTCAGTAGACTAAGGGGAAGTGGGAGTGTATGAAAGAGGGAGGGTGGGACCAGGAGGAGATTAGGGGGCTACAATCAGGATATAAAATGAGTAAATTGCAAAAAATAAAAATAATTAAATAAATAAACTTGAAAAAAAATAAAATTGGTTCTGCTAGGTGTCTTTCTCAGAAACCAAATAACCCAAGAAAATACCAACTGTGACTCTAATGTTATTTAACCTTAAATGCTGAGGTATGCACATTGTAAAACTTATGTTCAGTGAAAATATTATAATTGGCCTGGGTGGTGGTTTGGATGGTTATGGTGCTATAGACTCATGTGTTTGAATGCTTGGCCCATAAGAAGTAGCACTCTTATGAAGTATGGCATGTTGGAGTAGGTGTGGCCTTAGGGGGGAAGAATGTCACTGTGCGGGTGAGCTTTGAGGTCTCCTATGCTCAGTCTATACACAGTGTTGTATGTAGTCCTCTTCTGCTGCCTACAGATCAAGGTATAGAACGCTCAGCTCATTCCGGAACCCCCTGCTGGTCTGTGTACTGCCATGCTTCACGCCTTTATAATACTGGATTAAACCTCTTGAACTATTAGCCAGCCCTAATTAAATGTTAATTTTTTTAAAATAAGAGTTGCTTAGGTCATGCTGTCTCTTCACAGCAATGAAGCCCTACCTAGCCTACTTTTAAAAAATGATGAAGAATAAATCAAGAACACATCAGTGTGCTAAAATAAAAAGCGTTTTTAATAATTTGTTTCCAAACCCACATGGGCGTGTTTAAAACTGTTGCTATTACCCAAGTCACAACTATCTTCTTATATTGTCCCTTGTCAAATGGTATCAGTTGGTGAGTGCTCACTGGTTCCAGTGTTACTGCCTTCTATCTCTTTTTTTTAATTAATTAATTTATTTATTCACTTTATATCCTGATCACAGCCCCTCCCTCTTTTCCTCCCCACTCTCCACTCCCCTATTCCTCCAACCCTCCAACTACAGTTCATTAAGTCACATCAGGGTTGAGTACACCCTCTTCCCCTGTTCCCTGGCTAGGCAGCTCCTCCAGGGGTATTGATCAAAAAGCAGGCAACAGAGTCTGCTTCAGAGACAGCTCCGCTTCCCTTACTAGAGAATCCATGAAGCCAGAGCTGTCCATCTACTACATCTGTGTAAGTGGCATAGGTCCAGTCTATGTGTGGTCCTTGTTTGGTGCTTTGGTCTCTGCAAGGCTTTCTGGGACCTGGTTAGTTGGCTCAGTTGGTGTTCTTATAGATTTCTGTCATCACCAGGTCCTTTTGTCCTTCCCACCACTTTTCACCAACACTCCCTATGATTGTACAATGTTTGCTGTGAGTCTCAGCATCATTTTTCACCTGCTGCTGGATGTAACCTCTCAGAGGACAGCTCTGCTGGCTTTCTGTCTGTGAGCATAGCAGTGGGTTTCAGGTTGGGCCAGGCATTGGCTAGATATATTCTCAATCTCTGCTCTCTCTTTATCCCTGCACATTTTGTAGGCAGGGTAAATAGGCAGGGTCGAATTTTTTGTGAATGAATTGATATTCCTCTCTATCCACTAGGAATCCTGCAAAGGTAGAGGGTGCCCTCTTCAGTATGCATGACCTCTTCTACTAGGAGTCTCAGCTGGAGTCATCCAAATATCTTCCCAGAAGCCTATCCTGTTGGTCTCCAGCTTATTATAGCGATGATGTTCCCACTCAGTCTCTCTTGTCTCTGTGGAACTTCTCTCCTCTTGTTCCCACTCTCCCTAGGTCTGATATCTACGCCTCATTTCTCCTTACCCTGTCTCTTCTACCGTGTTCCCTCTTTTCAATTACTTCTCCTGTCTATTTTATATCCCCTTCACAGTGAGATTTAAACATCTTCCTTTGGGTCCTCCCTGTTATTTATCTTTGGGTCTGTGAAATGTATATGTTTATCCTGTACTATATGGCTAAAATCCACTTATAGGTGAATACAAACCATTTGTGTCTTTCTGGGTCTGACTTACCTCACTTAAGATGTCCTTTCCTAGTTCCTACCATTTACCTGCAAATTTCATGATTTCCTTGTTTTTAATTGCTGAGTAGTATCCCATTGTGGAAATGTACCACAATTTCTTTATCTATTCTTCAGTTGAGGGAGCTCAGTTGTGATGGCGGCGGGTACCCACGGTCAGTGAGACCTTCCAGGGAAAGACTGGGTGACCCGTGACCAGTCTGGCAACTTTCCTTCCCTGTGGGTTTTTTTTGCGACTGGGACTCTCAGTCTCAGGCACCCTTGTGCCCACTGATCAGCCTGGGAAAGTGATCAGGACACACAGGCTTGTGGCACCAGCCCGGAGACCCAAAGCCTGCATTAGCCGGGTTCTCTTCCGGGTTCTGGCTGGGCAGCCGAGAGTGGACCCGACCGATTCCCAAGCCGTGGGAGCCTCCCCTCACCTGGGAAACACGATAGCTGTTGTTTTAGGGCCCAGAGTTCAGTCTCTTGGTCGTTGCACGGAGTGCGTTGTCCCGCTTCTCAGACACGGTGTTCTCCCGGAGCCGCCATCTTGGCCCCCTCCCTGTTTCAAGATTTTTGTCTTGCTTATTAAATGTACTGTAGGTTTTGTTGTTGTTCTTGTGGGTTTTTGCTTGTTTGTTTGCTTTTTATATCTGTATAGGTATGCCCTGTCTTTCTCTCTCATATAAGAAGTCTTCTTCTATGATCTTGTATAATCTACTTCATTGAACAGGGATTTAATCTTTTTACTAGACTATTTGTATAATTGAAGATTTGTTTGTTTGTATGGTGGATCACATTGATGGATTTCCAGATATTGAACTATCCCTGCATAACTAGGATGATGTCTACTTGGTCATAGTGGATAACATATTTGATGTGTTCTTGTATTTGGTTTGCAAGTATTTTGTTGAGTATTTTTCCATAGATGTTCATAAGGGAGATTGGCCTGAAATTCTCATTCTTTGTTGGGTCTTTGTGAGGTTTAGGTACCAAGCTGACTATGGTTTCATAGAATGAGTTTGGTAGTGTTCCTTCTGTTTCTATTTTGTGGAATAGTTAGAAAAGAATGAGAGTTAGCTCTTCTTTGAAGGTCTGGTAGAATTTTGTGCTGAAGCCATCTGGTCCTGGACTCTTTTGGGATGGGAGAATTTGATGACTGCTTCTATGTCCTTTTGATATAGAACAATTTAATTTATTTACCTGGTCTTGATTCAGCTTTGGTAAGTGGAATCAATCAAGAAAGTTCTCCATTTCATTTAGATTTTCAAATTTTGTGGCAAATAGACTTGTGAAGTAAGTTCTAATGAGTTTTTGGATTTCCTCAGTGTCTGTTGTTACGTCCACCTTTTCATTTCTGATTTTGTTAATTTGGATAGTATCTCTCTGCCTTTTAGTTTGGCTAAGGGTTTGTCTGTCTTGTTGATTTTCTCAAAGAACCAGCTCTTTGTTTCATTGATTCTTTGAATTGTTTTATTTGTTTCTAATTTATTGACTTCAGCCCTGAGTTTGATTATTTCCAGCCATATGCTCCTCTTGGGTGTATCTGCTTCTTTTTTTCCTAGGGTTTTCAGTTGGGCCATTAAGTTGCTTGTATGTGATGTTACAAATTTCTTCTTGAAGGCACTTAGTGTTATGAACTTTTCTCTTAGCACTGCTTTCTTTGTGTCCCATAAGTTTAGGTAGGTTGTGCCTTTATTTTCATTGAATTCTAAGACATTAATTTCTTTCTTCATTTCTTCCCTGACCCAGCTGTCATTGAGTACAGAGTTGTTCAGTTTTCATGCATGCATAGGCTTTTTGGTATTTCTATTTCTATTGCTGTTGAGGTCCAGCTATAGTCCATGGTGATCAGATAAATGGTCATCTTACCAAAAGCAAACTACAGATTCAATGCAATTCCCATCAAATTACCAAAACAATTATTTTTTTAATTTATTTTATTTTTCTTTATTAATTACACTTTACTCATTTTGTATCCCCCCCCGTGGTTCCCTCCCTCCTCCAGTCCCAATCCCTCCCTTCCTACACCCTCTGCATGCATGCCCCTCCCCAAGTCCACTGATAAGGGAAGACTTCTTTTCCTTCCTTTTGATCCTAGTCAATTAGGTCTCATCAGGAGTGGCTGCATTGTCCTCTTCTGTGGCTTGGTAATGCTGCTTCCCCCTCGGGGGGGGGGGTAAATAAAGAGAAGGCAAATCACTTCATGTCAGAGACAGTCCTGTTCCTATCACAATAGAACCCACTTGGATACTGAACTGCCAAGGGCTACATCTGTGCAGGGGTCTTAGGTCACCTCCATCCATAGTCCTTGGTTGGAATAGCAGTCTCAAGAAAGATCTCTGTGCTCAGGATTTTTGGCTCTGTTGCTCTCCCCGTGGAGCTCCTGTCCTCTCCAGATCTTACTGTTTCCCACTTCTTTCCTAAGATTCCCTGCACTCTGCCCAAAGGTTTTCCATAAGTCTCAGCATCTGCATTGATAGTCTGCAGGGCAGAGCTTTTCAGAGGTCATCTGTGTCAGGCTCCTGACTTGTTCCCTCTTTTCTCCTTCTTCTGATGTCCAGCCTCTTTGCCTTTCTGGATAGGAATTGAGCATTTTAGCAAAAGTTCTCCCTCTTGATTAGTTTCTTTAGGTGTACAGATTTTAGTAGGTTTATCCTATATTATATGTCTATCTGAGTGAGTATATACCCTGTGTGTCTTTCTGCTTCTAGGACAGCTCACTCAGGATGATCCTTTTGAGTTTCCACCATTTACCTGCAAATATCAGGATTTCCTTGTTTTTTATTGCTGAGTAATGTTCCATTTTGTAGATATACCACAATTTGTGCATCCATTCCTCCACTGAGGGGCATCTGGGCTGTTTCCAGCTTCTGGCTATTACAAATAAGGCTGCTACAAACATGGTTGAGCAAATTTCCTTATTGTGTACTTGAGCCTCTTTTGGATATATGCCTAGGAGTGGTATAGCTGGATCTTGAGGAAGCACTATTCCTACTTGTCTGAGAAAGCACCAGATTGATTTTCAGAGTGGTTATACAAGTTTACATTCCCACCAGCAGTGGAGGAGGGTTCCCCTTTCTCCACAACCTCTCCAGCATGTGTTGTCACTAGAGTTTTTCATCTGGTCCATTCTGATGGGTATAAGGTGAAATCTCAGTGTTGTTTTGATTTGCATTTCCCTAATGGCTAATGAGGTTGAGCATTTCTTTAAGTGTTTCTCTGCCATTCGATATTCCTCTGCAGAGAATTCTCTGTTTAGCTCTGTACCCCATTTTTTTCATTGGATTACTTGATTTTTTGCTGTTTAACTTCTTTAGTTCTTTATATATACTGGATATTAGCCCTCTGTCAGATATAGGGTTGGTGAAGATCCTTTCCCAATCTGTAGGCTGTCGTTTTGTTCTGAGGACTGTTGCTCTATAGTGCAGCTTGAGATCAGGGATGGAGATACCTCCTGATGATCTTTTACTGTAGAGCATTGTTTTAGCAATTCTGGGTTTCTTGTTGTTCCACATGAAGGACAGAATTTTTCTTTCAAATCTGTGAAGAATTGTGCTGGTAATTTGATGGGAATTGCATTGAATCTGTAGATTGTTTTTGGTAAGATGGCCATTTTTTCTATATTAATCCTGCAAAATCCTGAATATGGAAGATCTGTCGATCTTCTGATATCTTCTTCTATTTTTTTCTTCAGAGACTGGAAATTTTTACCTGTAAATTTCATGATTTCCATGTTTTTTATTGCTAAGTAATATTCCATTGTGTGGCAAAGATGCTGGACATCAGAAGAAGGAGAAAAGAAGGAACAAATCAGGAGCCTGACACAGATGACCTCTGAAAAGCTCTACCCTGCAGAATATCAATGTAGATACTGAGACTTATGGGCAACCTTTGAGCAGAGTGCAGGGAATCTTAGGAAAATAGTGGGTAACAGTAAGATCTGGAGAGGACAGGAACTCCACAAGGAGAGCAACAAAACCAAAAAATCTGAGCACAGGGGTCTTTCCTGAGACTGCTATTCCAACCAAGGCCTATGGTCAGATGAGGTCCTCCCTTATCAGTGGACTTGAGGAGGGGCATGCATGCAGAGGGTGGAGGAAGGGAGGGATTAGGATGGGAGGAGGGAGGGAACCACGAATACAAAGTGTGTAAAGTGCAATTAATAAAGAAAAAAATAAAAAAATAAAAGCAAAAAAAAAAAAACCACAATCAATAAATGGAACCTCATGAAACTGAAAAGCTTCTGTAAAGCAAAGGACACCATCATCAAAACAAAACGACTACCTTTAGATTGGGAAAGGATCTTCACCAACCCTACATCTGACAGAGAGCTAATTTCAAGTATATATAAAGAACTCGAGAAGGTAAACAATAACAAATCAAGTAATCCAATTAAAAAATCCAATTAAAAAATCCAATTTCTCTCAATGGAGAAATATCGAATGGCAGAGAAACACTTAAAAAATATTCAACGTCCTTAGTCATCAGGGAAATGCAAATCAAAACAACCCTGAGATTTTACCTTACACCCATGAGAATGGCTAAGATCAAAAACTCAAGTGATGGAGGGGCCAAGATGGCGGCACTGGGAGAACACCATGTCTGAGAAGCGGGACAACACACTCTGTGCAGCGACCAGGAGACTGAACTCTGGGCCCTAAAACAACAGGGATTGATCATGTTTCCCAGATGAGGGGAGGCTCCCAAGCGTGGGAATCGGTTGGGTCCACTCTTGTCTGCCCAGCCAGAACCCGGAAGAGAACCCAGCTAAAGCAGGGTTTGGGTCTCCTGGCCGGTGCCGCAGGCCTGCTTGTCCTGATCATTTCCCAGGCTGATTGGAGGGCACAAGGGTGCCTTAGGCTGGGAGTCCCAGTCACAAAAAAACCCACGGGGAAGGAAAGTTGCCAGATTGGTCACGGGTCACCCAGTCTTTCCCTGGAAGGTCTCTCCGACCACAGGTACCTGTCGCCATCACAATTGAGCTTCTGCCATGCATGGATTGCAGCTGAGCAGATGCGCGCCCAGCTCAAAATCCCTACTCCCTCTTCAGAGGAGGCAGGAGGCGTCCAGCAGAATCTGCCACAGACCACATTGTCTGTATCACAACCTGAGATCGGGGCTGAGAAAACCCAAACCTTTTGGGCACTCACCCAAACACCTCCATCACCCTGCCAGGGCAGAGCAGAAGGATAAAGAGGCGCACAGCAGCTTCACAGTGCTGGAACTCCAGTGCTGCCGGCCGCTCCTAGCAAACAAACTACAGCTCGGGATCTGGGACTGTGGTCATTCTACACATCCTGAGATTATCCTGGGTCCAGCAAAATAAGGTCTATCAGCAAGTTCTATCACCAGCGGCCCCCCCGCCCCGACCCCTGGCAGAGAAACGCCGGCTCAGGGCTCAGGATCCGACTGAGAAGCCCCAACCCCTGCTGGCACTCCCCTGAGAACACCTCCATAAGCTTGCCATAGCAGAGAAGGTCAGAGGGGAAGGACAGAAAGGCAGCCTGCCAAGGACACAGCACCCTCTCTACAGCTCACCTAGCGGCCCCTAGCAGAGAAACCCAAACTCTGGATTTGAGGACACTCAACCCTACCCGGTACTCTCTTGGAATCAGCAAACATAGATTCTACTGCTAGGCTGCTTCGGGCAGAGAGATCTGGGCCTGGGATCTGGGATTGAGTACACTCATCCTAAATCTTCCCCGAGCCACCCAGGGACCAGTCAACATAACCCCTCCTGGCAGAGGGAAAGGACAAAAAGGCAGCACACAGGAAAGGTGGACACCGAGTCCTGTGGCCACAGTGTCACAGAGCTGACTGTTAGCCTACCCGTGCACTTCCGCAGCAGGACCAAAACAGAGAGTAGTGAGCAAGGGGAACCCCTGTGCATTCCAACTGGTCCTGCAAGAGAGTGATTGAGCCTTCTAGGAAGAGATTTCCCCAGACTCAGGGCCTCTCCACAGAAGCAACCAGACGAGATCCCTTCCACCCACACCCCTAGTATGGGCATCATAGGGATTCTTGGGATAGCGACCCCAACATTGAAGCCTCTGCCTTGCGGGTCCACCAGGGTAATCCAGGCAAACAATCCCTGGATCTCAGTCAGAACTGCGTAATAGTGGCTTGCAGGCCACTGCAATAGTCAGAGAATCTGCATGCACACTGTGCCCGCTAAAAGCGCATGCGAATAGCGCCAGCATCACATTCCTTACTTAGGCAAAACTGAAAACACAGTGCACACTCCCAAAGCAGTGAACCTCTCTCATCTTCCTGAAAAAAACAGTCCAGAAAACAGAAAGAGAGGATCATAGCCCAAACTACAACCTCAAGGAACAACCAGTGAGGATTATAAATAAGCAGATGGCTAGAAGCAGACGTAAGAACACTCCCAACAAAAATCAGGACATAATGACCTCACCAGCAACCCCACAAAACAATGGACACTTCAATTCACTAGATATACAAGAAAACGACCTCAAAACTATGTTTCTCCAGCTATTAGAGGCCCATAGAGATGAAATGAACAAAGCCCTCAGAGAAATAACCAAAGAAATCGAGACTAACCAAGAGGAAACAAATCGTGCGCTCGGAGAAATGACCACGAAAATTGAGGCAAACAGAGAAGAAATACACAAAGTTCTCAAAGAAATGTCCACACAAATGAAGGCAAATAAAGAAGAAATAAACAAAGCTCTCATAGAAATACAGGCAATTATACCCAAAGAAGTAGAGGCACAATTAGTGATACATAGAGAGGAAACGGACAAAAAAATAGAAGCTATTATTGAAAAGCAAGACTCCACATTCAAACAGATGAAAGAAATGGTGCAAGACATGAAAACAGGATTAGAATCAATAAAGAAAACACAAATAGAGAAAAACCAGGAGCTGGAGAACATAGAGAAAAGATCAGGAACTACAAAGGTAAGCATTACCAACAGAATACAAGAGATGGAAGAAAGAATCTCAGGAGCCGAAGATACACTTGCGGAAATTGACACGTCTCTCAAAGAAAAAATAAAATCAGAAAAGTTCCAAACACAAAACATCCAAGAAATCAAGGACACCATGAAAAGACAAAACGTAAGAATAATAGGAGTAGAAGAAAAAGAAGACATCAGGCTCAAAGGTCTGGAAAATATTTTCAAGAAAATTATAGAAGAAAACTTTCCCAACTTAAAGAAGGAGATGGCCATAAACATACAAGAGGCCGAGAGAACACCAAGTAGGCTAGACAAGAAAAAAAATTCTTCACGTCACATCATAGTCAAAACACTGAACCTACAAAACAAAGAAAAAATTCTAAAAGCAGCAAGGGAAAAAGGCCAAGTAACATATGAAGGTAGACCTATCAGAATCACACCAGATTTCTCAACAGAAACTATGAAAGCCAGAAGGGCCTGAACAGAAATCATACAGTCCTTAAGGGATGACAGATTCCAACCGAGACTACTATACCCAGCAAAACTTTCAATCAACATAGACAGAGAATTCAAGATATTCCATGAGAAAACCAAATTTAAACAATATCTACACAGTAACCCAGCTCTACAGAAGCTACTAGAAGGGAAACTCCAAACCAAAGAAAACAACTACATCGAAGGAAACAGAGGAAATAGATAACTACACAACAAAAAAACCAAAAGAATACAAGCAATGAAACTCAGTGACACCACCAACACCACATCCAAAGTAAGTAACAATTGTTGGTCACTAGTTTCTATCAACATCAACGGACTCAACTCCCCAATTAAAAGACACAGACTAACAGAATGGTTGCGGAAACAGGATCCATCATTCTGTTGCATCCAAGAAACACACCTATGCAACAAAGATAAGCACTACCTCAGAGTAACGGGCTGGAAAAATGTCTTTCAAGAAAATGGTTCCAGAAAACAAGCGGGAGTAGCCATCCTAATATTTAATAAAATAGAATTTCAACCCAAGTTAATCAAAAAAGATAAGGATGGCCACTATATTCTCATCAAAGGAAAAATCCACCAAGAGGACATCACAATCTTGAATATCTTTGCCCCAAATACAAGAGCACCTACATTCACAAATGAAACAATATTAAAGGTTAAATCACACATTGATCCTAAAACCCTAATAGTGGGAGACTTCAACACTCCACTCTCTCCTAGGGACAGATCAACTAGACAGAAAACAAATAGGGAAATAAAAACACTTACAGAGACCCTAAATCAAATGGACCTAATAGACGTCTACAGATCTTTTCATCCAAACGCAAAAGAGTATACCTTCTTTTCAGCACCGCATGGAACCTTCTCCAAAATAGACCATATAGTTGGTCATAAAGCAAGCCTCAACAGATACAAAAAGATTGAAATAATTTCTTCTATTCTATCTGACCACCATGGACTTAAGCTGGACCTCAACAACAACAGAAATAACAAACAGCCTACACGCACATGGAAACTGAACAACCTGTTACTCAATGACAGCTGGGTTAAGGAAGAAATAAAGAAAGAAATTAAAGACTTCCTAGAATTCAATGAAAATGAAGGCACAAAATACCCAAATTTATGGGACACACTAAAAGCAGTGCTCAGCGGAAAATTTATAGCACTAAGTGCCTGCAAGAAGATATTCGTAACAGCACATACAAACAAATTAATGGTCCAACTGAAAATCCTAGAAAAAAAAGAAGCAGATACACCCAAGAGGAGCAGAAGGCTGGAAATAATCAAACTCAAGGCTGAAATCAATCAATTAGAAACAAATAAAACTATTCAAAGAATCAATGAAACAAAAAGCTGGTTCTTTGAGAAAATCAACAAGATTGACAAACCCTTAGCCAAACTAACTAAAAAGCAGAGAGAATCTATCCAAATCAACAAAATCAGAGATGAAAAGGGTGACATAACTACAGACACAGAGGAAATTCAAACAATCATTAGGTCATACTACAAAAGCCTATATGCCACAAAATTTGAAAACCTAAATGAAATGGACAATTTTCTTGATAGATTCCATCTTCCAACATTAAGTCAAGATCAGGTAGAAAGACTGAACAGCCCTATATCCCTCAAGGAAATTGAAGCAGTCATTCACAGTCTCCCCTCCAAAAAAAGACCTGGGCCAGATGGTTTCAGCACGGAATTCTATCAGACCTTCAAAGAAGTGCTCACACCAATTCTCCTCAAACTATTCCACAAAATAGAAACAGAAGGTACATTACCAAACTCATTCTATGAAGCAACAGTCACCCTGATACCTAAACCACACAAAGACCCAACCAAAAAAAGAGAACTTCAGACCTATCTCTCTTATGAACATTGACGCAAAAATACTCAATAAAATACTTGCAAACCGAATCCAAGAACACATCAAAGATATCATCCACCACGACCAAGTAGGCTTCATCCCAGGCATGCAAGGGTGGTTCAACATACGGAAATCCATCAATGTAATCCACCACATAAACAAACTGAAGGAGAAAAACCACATGATCATCTCCTTAGATGCTGAAAAAGCATTTGACAAAGTCCAACACCCATTCATGTTTAAAGCCTTGGAGAGATCAGGAATACAAGGCACATATCTAAACATAGTAAAGGCAATATACAGCAAGCCTATAGCCAACATCAAACTCAATGGAGAGAAACTTAAATCAATCCCACTGAAATCAGGGACAAGACAAGGCTGCCCACTCTCTCCTTTTCCTCTTCAACATAGTACTTGAAGTCCTAGCCAGAGCAATAAGACAACTAAAGGAGTTCAAGGGGATACAGATCGGAAAGGAAGAGGTCAAAGTGTCACTATTCGCAGATGATATGATAGTATATATGAGCGACCCCAAAAATTCAAACAGAGAACTCCTCCAGTTGATAAACACCTTCAGCAAAGTGGCAGGATACAAAATCAACTCAAAAAAAATCAGAAGCCCCCTGTATACCAAAGACAAAAGGGCCGAGAAAGAAATTAGGGAAACAACACCCTTCACAATAGCCACTAATAACATAAAGTACCTTGGGGTGACACTAACCAAGCAAGTGAAAGACCTGTTTGAGAAAAACTTCAAGTCTCTGAAGAAAGAAATTGAAGAAGATCTCAGAAGATGGAAAGATCTTCCGTGCTCATGGATTGGTAGGATTAACATTGTGAAAATGGCCATCCTGCCAAAAGCAATCTACAGATTCAATGCAATTCTCATCAAAATAACAACTAAATTCTTTACAGACCTTGAAAAAAAGATTCTCAGCTTCATATGGAGAAACAAAAAACCCAGAATCTCCAAAACAATTCTGTACAACAACAGATCATCTGGAGGTATCTCTATCCCCGATCTCAAGTTGTACTACAGAGCAAAAGTAATAAAAACTGCATGGTATTGGCATAGAAACAGAAAGGAGGATCAATGGAACTGCATAGAGGACCCAGAAATAAACCCACACACCTATGAATACTCGAATTTTGTCAAAGAAGCCAAAACCATTCAATGGAAAAAAGACAGCATCTTCAACATATGGTGCTGGTCCAACTGGATGTCCACATGCAGAAAAATGAAAATAGATCTATATTTATCACCCTGCACAAAACTAAAGTCCAAGTGGATCAAAGACCTCAACATAAAACCAGATACTCTAAATCTGTTAGAAGAAAAAGTGGGGAACAGCCTAGAACTCATTGGCACAGGAGACAACATCCTGAACAGAACACCAACAGCACAGGCTCTAAGAGCAACAATCAATAAATGGGACCTCATGAAACTGAAAAGCTTCTGTAAAGCAAAGGACACTGTCATCAAAACACAACGACTGCCTACAGATTGGGAAAGAATCTTCACTAACTCTTTATCTGACAGAGGAGTAATATCGAGTATATACAAAGAACTAAAGAAGCTGAAAAGCAGCAAACCAAGTAATCCAATTAAAAAATGGGGAGCAGAGCTAAACAGAGAATTCTCTGCAGAGGAATATCGAATGGCAGAGAAACACTTAAAGAAATGCTCATCCTCATTAGCCATCAGGGAAATGCAAATCAAAACGACCCTGAGATATCACCTTACACCCATCAGAATGGCCAAGATGAAAAACTCAAGGGACAACACATGCTGGAGAGGTTGTGGAGAAAGGGTGCCAGGGCCAGCCAGGCAGAGTCGAAAGGTTCTTGAGTTGGGAGTGAGGATTAATATTATTTAAATAAACACACAGCACTCAGGAAACTTTTTTAAAGTTCCAGACTCGACAGCCACAGCAAAAGGCAGGCTGCTGCAGCAAGCAGTGCAAGCAGCAAGTCTCAAGTCTCTGCCTCCAGCCCTCTGTTTCCTAGCATTTAGATTTCCCACATTATACTTGCTTTTTTGTGAAATGTTAGGTCTGGTTCATGCTCCACGTCCTCTAAGCTCTCTCCTCCAGCTCTGCCCTCCTCCTGCTTTCTCCTCAAGTTTTCTCCTGGAGCTCCTCCTCCTTCTCGCCCCTTCCTGTTCTCTCGCTCCTCCCCTCTTTCCTGTCCTCTGGCTCCTCCCATCGCACAACATTGTATCTAGTTGCTTATTTGACTCCTGTTTACATGAGAGTTGGCCTTCTTCTGCAGTAACTGTTGGCCTGTCTTTTTATTGTAGTTTCTAAGCCAGAGTAGAAACATATCAGAACAATGGTTTAATTTGCACAAGGAGCCTGAGGAAGAGGTGTGATCCTCACAAGCTATCCTACCTGCTGTCACAAACAAAAGGAGATGGACTTGCAAGTTCTCTGCCATTAGTAAAGGCCTGCTAAAAGCCATCTCTCCACCGAGATTTAAATATCAAAGCAAGCCACTGGAGTCACGGCTCCCGACAAAAGGGAGCCATGACTCCCTTTTACATTCCCACTGCTGGTGGGAATGTAAACTGATACAACCACTCTGGAAATCTATCTGGCGCTTTCTAAGACAATAAGGAATAGTGCTTCCTCAAGGCCCAGCTATAGCACTGCTAGGTATATACCCAAAGTTTGCTCAAGTACACAAAAAGGATATTTGCTCAACCATGTTTATAGCAGCATTATTTGTAATAGCCAGAACTTGGAAACAACCCAGATGTCCTTCAACGGAGGAATGGGTACAGAAATTGTGGTATTTTTACACAATGGAATACTACTCAGCAATCAAAAAGGAGGAAATCATGAAATTTTCAGGCAAATGGTGGGATCTAGAAAAGATCATCCTGAGTGAAATATCCCAGAAGGAGAAAGACAAACACGGTATATACTCACTTATATAGACCTATAAGATATGATAAACATAATGAAATCTATACACCTAAAAAAGATAATCAAGAGAGCGGACATGGGGTAAGATTATCAATCCTCGTTTTGAAAGACAGATGGGATGCGCATTAAATATTGACAGGAGTCTACTGAGCGCATTTGAAAGACTCTAACTAGCAGTGTTTTCAAAGCAAAGACTCATGACCAAACCTTTGGCAGAGTACAGGGAATCATAAGAAAGAAGGGGAGTTAGTCTGATGAGGAAAGGATAGGAGCTCCACAAAGACCAAATATATCTGGGCACAGGGTCTTTTCTGAGACTGACATGCAACCAAGGACCATGTATGAATGTAACCTAGAACCTCTGCTCAGATGTAGCCTGTGGTAGCTCAGTAACCAATTGGTTTCCCATAGTGAGGGGGAACAAGGACTATTTCTAACAGGAACTCAATGACTGGCTCTTTGGCCTCCGCCCCCCAAGGGAGGAGCAGTCCTGTTAGGCCACAGAGGAGAGCTTTGCAGCCAGTCCTGAAGATACCTGATAAAACAGGATCAGATGAATGGGGAGGAGGCCTCCCCCATCAGTGGACTTGGAAAGGGGCAAAGTGGAGATGAGGGAGGGAGGGAGGGACTGGGAGGGAATGAGGGATCGGGACACGGCTGGGATACAGAGTTAATAAAATGTAACTGATAAGAAAAAAATAAAATTCAAAAAAAAAAAAAAAAAACCTCAAGTGACAATACATGCTGAAGAGGAAGTTGAGAAAGGGGAACCCTTCTCCACTGCTGGTGGGAATGAAAACTGTACAATCACTTTGGAAATCAATCTGGCTCTTTCTCAGACAATTAAGAATAGTGTTTCCTCAAGATCCAGTTATACCACTGCTAGGTATATATTCAAAAGACGCTCAAGTATACAGCAAGAACATCTGCTCAACCATGTTTGTTCCAGCTATATTTATAATGGACAGAAACTGGAAACAGCCCAGATGCCCCTCAGTGGAGGGATGAATACAGAAATTGTGGTATATCTACACCATGGAATATACCTCAGCGATAAAATGCAAGGAAATCATGAAAACTGTAGGTAAATGGTGAGAACTGGAAAAGATCATCCTGAATGAGGTATCCCAAAAGCAGAAAGACACAGAGGGTATATACTCACTCTTAAGTGGATATTAGACATATAATATAGGATAGATAAACTTATTAAAATATGTTCACCTAAGGAAACTAATCAATAAAGAGTACTCTGGCTAAGATGCTCAATCCCCATTCAGAAAGGCAAAGAGAATGGATATCATAGGAGGGAGAAAACAGGGAACAGGAAAAGAGCTTACCACAGACAGCCTCTAAAAGGCTCTGTCGTGCAGGGTATCGAGGCAGATGCTGAGACTCATAACCAAACTTTGGGCAGAGTGCAGGAAATCTTATAACAGAAATGGGAAGTAGTAAGACCTGGAGAGGACAGGAGCTCCACAAGGACAGCAACAAATCCAAAAATTCTGGGCACAGAGGTCTTTTCAGAAACTGATACTCCATCCAAGGTCCATTCATGGAGATGGCCTCGAACCCCTGCACAGAGGTAGCCCATGGCAGTTCAGTGTCCAAGTGGGTTCCATAGTAATGGGAACAGAGACTGTCTCTAACATGAACTGATTGGAGTTTTGTTTCATGTTCCTTTCCTATTTTTATTAATTAATTGCTCATATTATTTTCTTGTATGGTGTAATCTTGTACTTTGATTTCAAGACCTGATATTCTATGTTCTAGTTCTAATTAATTTGGTCTACTTGAATGCCTGAGGGTTTGTTTTGTGTTTTGTTTTTTTTATTTTTTTTAATTGGGGTTTTGAGTTTTTCAATTCCATCTTCCTCCAACTTCTTTCTTCAATATGTCTATCCCTTTATTAAATTTGGTTTTCAATATTGAATTACCTGCTTTTCCCCCTATTTTATTCAGCCTTATGTTTGTGTTTTCTTGAGAACGACTTAGGCATTTATTCTCTTTTTAAGTTCATGATGCTGTTTGTGATTTCTTTAAATGCCTTATTTTTTTTTTGTTTATAATTATTTATTTTTAAGATTTGTGCCATATGTTTCAACTAAGAAATTCTCATTGGAGAGCATTTATATTAGTCTGATGGATCTGGATAAGGCATACTGTTTTGATATTTCATATTGTTTGTGTTTTTTTTAGCATATCCTATGGGCTAGTTGATTTTGTGCTTGATATGGAAGTGTAGGTTGTGTTGGCATGTATCATGTGTGTTCTAGTCCTTACCTGAAGGGTAGCAAGGTACATGGGAGGCTCTGCAGAGTGGACCAGCACACTGGGGTGGCATTGGAGGTCCAACAGAGGATCAGAGTACATGCAGAAGATCTAAGAATTATAAGATGGACTTGCAGGCACAGCTAAACCACAGGAAATGCAGGACTGGCTGGATCTGGAGGCTGGATAAATACTACATATTAAGGATAAATACTACATAATAGAGTGGGCTGGCCAGGAAAAGAGTCTGCATTTTTTGGCTCAAATCTAGACATTAAGATTACCCAGGCATGGTTTCTAAAAATGGGATAGAACACTGAGTGTGGACCCTAAGGTCTTTCTGGGGATTGGAGTAAATGTAGGAGATGCCTTTGACTTATTTTCTAAGATATTTTTTCTTCTACCTAATTCTATTAATATGTTTTCTGTGAAATTATGCTTTAAAATACTATAATTAGTGATAGAACACACAGGTGGTAATAACATTGTTCTGCATTTTAAATTAGATGAGAAATATAATTATATTTCTACAATTATGCATTAGATGGGAAAAGCTCTGTATTACATACTGTAATTTCTCATCTCAGTTGCTTTCTATAATATGTAAAAGAGCACATCTTTGAACTTTGTTTTGCCTATCTCCTACCTCCCAAACCTCTCATCATAAAATTTGCCATACTTTTCTATCTATAAAGAACAAAACTTTCTTCATTCAGGATTTAGTATACAAATGTGGATTACAATGCTTAAGATGCAATAAATTTCATTTAATAGGTTTTAAACATCAATACTGCCCTTGAAAAATTCAATCTTTTCCACAAATGAACATCTTAATGTTTTCCCTTGAGTAACTAATATTCTAAAACAAAAGGTATGTATGAAATTATATATATATATGTATATATATATATATATATATATATATACACACACACACACACATATATATATATGTACTGGTGAGATTTATTGAAATATGCCATCTCTGCATACACAGCATATATGCCATTTTAAAGCTTATAAGGATAATCTTAAACTACAGAGGTGCTGGAAAACTCATGGACCTAAAAGACATGTAAGTCTTAAAAGAAAATTATTATTCATAATACTCTATTTCCAAGTCTAAAAGTGCACATATTTAGATACTTAACAATGATGAGTTAGTGTGAAGGTCACTGACACTGTACTTTGCATCATTTTCTTTCATTTGTCACAAAATATATCTGGGAGCATCTAACTTCTTCTTCTTGAAGACAGTATGGGTTTTCTCTTCCACCACAATAGCAAGTCTGTTTTTCCCACAATTCTCTTTCCACTGTAAATTACCTTCCCATGTTTTAGTGTTTTAAGATATCAAGGAGGGTTCTCAATATCTATGTCTTTCTATTGCCACATGTATGTATTTTTGGAGAGTATCTTCGTGATTCTTTAATGTGACACCTTTCTATTCTATTAATAGGATTCTGTGTTTATGTCAGTATAAAGGGATAGGCTATATTACAATTTTAATACTTTCTGACATATAAACGCTTCCATAAATGTGAGTGAGAAAAAGTAGAGTTATGAAATCTCTAGGTCTTCATTTGCATTAGCTTGATTGCACCTGATGAACAATCGGGTTAGTGATGAGTCTCAAAAAGATGCTGATTGTTTGGCCAGAGCAAAATAATTTGGATATAACAGGGGACCAGATTCACAGGAATACAGCTGGGAAATGTGACTTAGAAATACCAGAAAGATGTGATTTCAGCCTGGACACTGACTTGAGGACACCAGAGCACATGGAAGTAGAGCTGAGTAATGACTTGGAGACACCAAAACATATTGGGAGTGCAGCTGAGTCTGACTGAGAGAAACTGATCCTACATTTCTCTATATTATTGACCTTCCTGAATCCACAGTGCACTTAATCATTTTCAGTTTGGGGTCCTTTACTAAAGGGATTTCTCATGTCTCTAGATTCTATTCTGAGTTTTCCCTGCTTTTATCCCTCTGCGGTTCCAGCATTTCAGAAAGAGAGAAATGATCCCTCTGTGGTTCCAGGATTTCAGAAAGAGAGAAATGAACATGAAGTGTTAATTAGTATGAGAAATGGAGTGTTAATGTGTTTGAACACTGGCCGTATAGGACTATTTTCTTTCTTAGCCCATGTGATTAAAATGTCTATTAAACATTTGCTTTTCTGGTATAGTTTTACATATTTGAAAAACAGAGAGACTATTTTTATATCCACTGAAAAAGTTAGAAAAATATTTTGCGAGAAAAAATAAATGCATTGCAGATAGATTTAATATCTATTGTCCTAGCAGGGGGTTCTTTTGTACTGTGAAAGACAGCATCTGTATATAGAAAGAGTGTAACAGTTGTGGTTGATTTAGTTAATTAAATTAGTTTCAACAGAAAAGCCCAAATTTTTCTTTTTACTCTAAGATTCCTGTGTCTACCCATGAAACTAAATGTAAATTATAGTGTAAAATGTGACTAAAACACTCATTCATCTAAATTACTTATATAAATTGCTCTTGTGGGTTTCTTCCATTGTGATTATTTTCATCTCAAAACATAAATTGATTCCAGTTCACCCGGGGCTTTTGGTGAGGCTTTTAAGTTGCAAAGTGCCTTGGTATTGAATCTCACTTTCAAAGCATTTCACAAATTACATATATTTATGGAAACAAACTACTATGTCTCCATATTCACACAGCTTCCTAACTGAGTTATTGAGACAAAACAAATCAGCAATACTTCCCTTAAATAGAATATCCAGTACTTTAGGCAATTTTATTTAAAGCAGATTCAGAAAAAAACTATTTTTATGGCATAGGGACTTTATTACCAGGCCACAGATACTGTAGAATCAGCAACAGAAAAATAATCTATGCTGACACTCTCAGTGTTATCCCATATTTGCACAGCAGCTAGGCTGGACAACCACTGAAGAACTAGGCCACTCATCATGAGTGCTGACACTTCGGAGACAATGACAACAGGACACACTTGTTACATAATGAACACTGTTGTCTCCCCTATCTCTGTCTCTAACCCTCTCTGCCCTCATCTTTTAACCCTGGTGATCACATCTGTGGAATGATTGACATTTCCTCTTTTTATTTTAGGTTTAAAAATTTTAAATTACCCAATAAAGCATTAAATATCATTATGCCACTTTCTTTTTTTTCATTTATATGATTTAATTTATTTTCCTTTTTATGAATTTATTTATTTTTATTACAATTTATTCACTTTGAATCCCACCTGTGGACCCCTCCCTCATCTCTTCCCATGCCCTTCCCCCAGACCACTGATAGGGGAGGTCCTCCTCCCCTTCCATCTGACCCTAGACTATTAGGTCTCATCAGGACTGGCTGCATTGTCTTCTTCTGTAGCCAGGTAAGGCTGCTCCTCACTCAGAGGTAGGTGATCAAAGAGCCAGGCACTCAGTTCATGTCAGAGACTGTCCCTGTTCCCCTTACTAGGGAAACCACTTGGAGACTGAGCCGCCATGGGCGACATCTGTTCAGGTTTAAATATCGTTATGCCACTTTCAAACAAAGTGTATTTCAGCATATTCTCCCCAAGTCTTGTCTCCCTACTTCCTGACCCCTGACCCCTTTTCCCTCATTCACAGTCTGCTCTTCCTGGCACTCTTTGTGCCCTCTTTTGTATGATTTTCTTTCTAGTATTTTAGCCTTTACCCACACTTACAGACACACACACAGGCACAACACACAAACACACAAAGGTTAATATGTGCATATGAGAGAAAGTGAGCAGTTTTTGTCTTTGGGTTTAAGGTAACTTACTCAACATTATTCTATCCTAATCCATCAATTTTTCTGACAATGTCACATTTTTAATTTCCTTTGTAGTTTACCAAAATCCCATTTTGCACTTGTGCCACATTTTCTGGCACAGCTGTGCCAGAATAAGAGGTTCTACCCTCTTATTGTTGTCCATAGAGCAGCAATAAACAAAGATGTACAAAGATGTGTGTCTGCCCTAAGATATGAGCTCTTCCAGTGCATGTCCAGAAGTGATATGTCTGGGTTATATGGTGCTTCTGCTTTAAATTCTTTAAGGAATTGTCACAGTGATTTCTACAGCAGCAATGCTAGTTCACAGAACCACCAGCAGTGAGGAACATTTCCTCTTAACATTACAATCACCAGCATTTACTGTCACATTTCTTTTTTGTTTCTTCTTCTTCTTCTTTTTTTTTTTTTACTGTCACAATTCTTAATCATAGCCATTTTGATCAGAGTGAGATGATGTCTTCAAGTCATTTCAATTTGCATTTTTCTGATGACTAGAGGCAGTTATTTCTTTTGAAGTAAATTGCTCACTATTTGTTGGTCTTCTGAGACTTCTCACTCTGTTAGTCAATTGACTGACTGGCAATTTATTTTCCTTAGTTTTAATTTTTACAATCATTAATAAATTCTGTATTTTAGCCTCCACTTGCAGCAAAGATTTTTTTCTCATTGTGTGGGCTGTCTGTTTTCCCTGCTCCTTTGCTGCGCAGACTCTTTAAAATTGTATGCAGTTTCATTTGTTGATTCTTGAGGCTAGTTTCCGTGCTATTGTTATTACACTGAGGAAGTTCTTGCCTATACCTATATCATGAAGAGTATTTCCTGTCTTTTGGTAGCAGTTTCAGTTTTTAAATTGTGGTCTTCAATCCATTCTGAATTGATTTTTGTGCAAGATGAAAAACACATATATAATTTCATTTTTCTGCAAGTAGTTTTGCCAACACTATTTGTAGAAAGAGCCGTCTTTTTTTTTTTTTCCACTGCAATTTTTTGACATCATTGTAAAATGTTATGTGGCCATGGGGTTTTGAGGTTTTTTTGCTGTTGTTTTATTTCTGTTTCCTCTCTGTTCAGTTCCAGTCGTGCTAGGAAGATTTATGTAAGTGTAACATAAACTACAATCATCATAGAGGTGAGAGCTTCAATTTAGAAAATGCATCTATAAAATCAGGTTCTAACCAAGTCAGTAGGGCATATTTTAATTAATTAATTGATTGATTAATTTACATGTTGATTGCAGGACCCTCCTTTCCTCCTAGAGTACCCCTTGCACACCCTTTTCACATTCTCCCCTCTCCTTCTTCTCAGAAAAGGGGGATGTCTCCCATGGGTACAAACTCACCCTGGCACATTAAGTCAAGTAGCTGCAGAACGAGGTGCATCCTCTTCCACTGATGCAATACAAGGCAGCCCAGTTAGAGGAGCCAGATCCAAAGAGAGGCTTCAGAGTCAGAGAGGGCTCATGCTACAGTTTTTTGGGGAGCCACAAGAAGATCAAGGTGCGCATCTGCTACATATGTATAGGGGCCTAGGACCAGAACATGCATGCTCTTTGGTGGGAAGCTCAGTCCCTGTGAGCCCATGATCCCATGTTGTTTGTTGTTTAGTGGAGACCCCGCCAGCTCCCTCAGTCTCAATCATTCTCCCAACTTTTCCGTAAGAATCTCTGAGCACTATCTAACGTTTGGCTGTGAGTCTCTGCATCTGTTTCCATCAGCTGCTGCATGAAGCATCTCAGAAGAATTATGCTAGACTCCTGTCTGCAAGCATTGGAGAGTAATATTAATAGAGTCAGGGATTGGTTCTTTTCAGGGGGATGGGTCTCAAGTAGGGCTGGTCTTTGGCCGGCCATTCCCTCAATATTTGCTCCATCTTTGTCCCTGCACATCTTAAAAGCAGGACAAATTTTGGGTAGAAGGTTTTGTGGGTGGATTAGTGTCATTATCCCTCCACTGGAAGTCCTCTTCAGCTTCATATCCTTCGTTGCTGGAAATCTCGGCCCCAGTGACTCCCATAGACTTCCTGGAGCATCCCCTATCCTGCATCTCTGGCAAATCCCAGAGATCACCCCAACTCTGATTTCTATTCTCTCACCAGCCCTCCCCCTTACTCCTAATTCCCACCCTTACTGTCCTCCCCATCTCCTCTCCTACATAGTTCCTTCCCTCCATCCACCTCTAATGCCTATTATATTTCTCTTTCTGAGTGAAATTCAAGCATCCTCCCTTGGGTACTCGTAATTAGCTTCTTTGCATCTGTAGAATGTAGAACAATTACCCTCTTCTTTATGGATAATATCCAATTATAAATGCTACATACTATGCATGTCTTTTTGGGTTTGGCTTACTTCACTCAGGATGATCTGTTTTCCAGTTCCACATATTTTCTGCAATTTTCATGTTTTCTTTGTTTTTAATAGTATCCCAATATGTGAATGTACCCTAGTTCCTTTATCCATTCTTCAGATGAGGGATATCTAGGTTGTTTCCAGGTTCTGGTTATTACAAATAAAGTTACTATGAACATAGTTGAGCAAGTGTCCTTTTGCTATGGTGGAGCATGTATTGGGTATATTTTCAGGATTGGTATAGCTGTGTCTTGAGGCAGAACTATTCCCAGTTTTCAGAGAAACTGCCAGATTTATTTCCACAGTGGTTGTACAAGTTTGCACACCCACCAGCCATGGAAGACTGTTTTCATTTCTCCATATCCTTAACAGCATGTGCTGTCACTTGAGTTCTTGATCTTAACCATTCTGACCAGTATAAGATAGAATCTCAGGGTCATTTTGTTTTGATTTTCTCTGATGACTAAGGACATGGAACATTTCTTTAAGTGTTTCTCAGGCATTCATGAGTCCTCTGTTGAATATTCTCTGTTTAGCTCTGTTCCCTCATTTTTAAAAATTGGATTATGTGGTTTGTTGGTATTTAATTGCTTGAGTTCTTTATATATTTTGGATATTAGCCTTCAGTCATATGTAAGGTTGTTGAAGATCTTTTCCTATTCTATTGGCTGTGTAGGATTTGTTCTTAATTAGTGATTGATGGGTGGAGGGACTACCCCATTGTGAGTGGTGACATCCCTGAGATTGTTATCCTGGATTCTACAAGAATGCAGGTTGAGCAAGCCATGAGAAGCAAACCAATGAGAAGCTATCCTCCATGGCTTCTGTGACAATTCCTATTTCCAGGTTACTGCTCTGTTTTCATTCCTGAACACATTGCTCTCGATGATGAATATGGAACTGTATTGAAATATATACTTTTCTCTACAAGTTGCTTGTCATAATATTCAATCACAATAGTAAACCTAAAGGACAGGAGCTCCACAAGAACCAAATATATCTGGGCACAGGGGTCTTTTCTGAGACTGATTCTCCAACCAAGGACCATGCATGGATATAACCTAGAACCCCTGCTCAAACACAGCCCATGACAGCCCAGTGTCCAAGTTTGTTGCCTAGTAAGGGGAACAGGTACTGTCTCTGACATGAACTCAGTGGCTGGCTCTTTGACCGCCCTACCCTCCATGGGAGGAGTAGCCTAGCTAGGATACAGAGGAGGACATTGCAGCCAATCCTGATGAGACCTGATAAGTTAGGGTCAGATGGAAAGGGAGGAGGACTTCTTCTATCAGTGGACTTAGAGAGAGACAAGGAGGAGATGAGGGAGGAATGGTAGGATTGGGAGGGAATGAAAGGGGGATACAGCTGGGATGCAAAGTAAATAAACTGTATTTAATATAAAAAATAAAAAATGAAAAAACTAAAACAAACAAACAACAAACAAAAACAATAGTAATCCTAACTCAGTTCTTCCTCCTGTCTCTTTTTGTGCCAGGATCAGGCTTCAGTTGTCACTCTGACTCTATGGAATAATTTCAGATAGGTATTCAAGAATGCCTCTAGCTGTGCTCTCTCTCAGGGTTTTGTATGAATTCTTAGATTTTTTCCTAGTTATGTGAGGAAAGAAATCAAAATTATTAGATTGTCCTTAAAAGCATGATAATAATCAAAGAAAAAGAAGCTATCAGGTAAAAAGGGAGTGCAAGGGAAAATGGTGGGGAAGAGAGGAAGGAAAGTGATAAAGAAAATTTACGTATTTACATTTTATTTTTTCAAAATTAATAAAAATAAATATATGAATAAAAAGTATTCAATTAAAGTCTATTTTACTGGGATGGCTACTCCAGCTTGCTTATCGGTCAGTTTGCTTGGAAAATCTTTTTTCATCCCTTTCCTCTAAGGTAATGTCTATCTTTGTCTCTGTATACAGAAGAGTGCTGAGTTCTGTTTATGCATCCATCTGCTAGCCTGTATCTTTTTGTTGAAAAAAAATGAGTCCGTTGATGTTGAGAGATTTTTTCCACATTTTTAAAATTAATTAATTTATAAATTATTTTTTATTTTATTTTATTTTTATTAATTACAGTTTATTCACTTTGTATCCCAGATGTAGCCCTTCCTCCCCCCACCCTCCTTTCCTCTTCTCTGCCCATGCCCCTCCCCCAGTCCACTAATACAGGAGGTTTTCCTCCCCTTCCTTCTGATCCAAGTCTAACAGGTCTCATCAGGAGTGGCTGCATTGTTTTCTTCTGTGGCCTGGTAAGGCTGCACCCTCCTGAGGAGGAGGTGATCAAAGAGCAGGCTAATCAGTTCATGTCAGAGACAGTCCCTGTTCCCATTACTATGGAAAACACTTGGACACTGAACTGCCATGGGCTACATCTGTGCAGGGGTTCTAGGTTATCTCCATGAATGGCCCTTGGTTGGAGTATCAGTCTTAGAAAAGACACCTGTGCCCAGATATTTTGGTTATGTTGCTCTCCTTGTGGAGCTCCTTCCTCTGCAGGTCTTAGTATTTTCCACTTCTTACCTAAGATTCCCTGCACTCTGCTAAAGTTTGGCTATGAGTCTCAGCATCTGCTTTGATATCCTGCAGGGTAGAGTCTTTCAGAGGCCCTCTGTGGGTAGGCTCCTGTCCTGGTCCCTGTTTTCTCCCTCTTCTGATGTCCTTCTCATTTGCCTTTCTGAATAAAGATTGAGTGTCTTACCCAGGGTCCTCCTTCTTGATTAGCTTCCTTAGGTGTACAGATTTATTACATATTAATGACCAGTGGTTGTTAGTTATTTTTTGTTATGATGGTTTTGGTAGTAGTAGTGTTTGTCTTTTTTTCTTTGGTTTTGCTGTTGTGACATTATTCTGTATTTTTTTGGGCAGTGTAATTGTCCTCTTTGGGTTGGAGTTTTCCTTCTAGTATCTTCTGTAGGGCTGGATTTGTGCACAAATATTGTTAAATTTGGTATTATCATGGAATATCTTGTTTTCTCCATGTTAGGTGATTGAAAGTTTTGCTAGTTGTAATAATATGGTATGACATCTGTGGTCTCGTATGGTCTGCATGATATCTGTCCAAGCCCTTCTGGCCATTTGAACATAACTAGTCTACAAGCAGACTACCTATTGGGATGGTGTTGATCTGTTGATCTGCTTGAATTATTTATTTATAAACTCTGACATTATCTTGTTGGGTAACTCATTTGTAGTATTTGCTCTTATTCTTTATACTGCCTGTGTGTGCATGTGTGTGTGTGTGTGTGTGTGTGTGTAAAAGAAACATGGTGCGGTAGAACCTCTGAGACATATTAAAAGCAGTCCTAAGAGGGAAAGTTATAACTCCAAGCTCCTATGTTAAAATAAAAAATCAGAGTCCACAAATAAATTATCTGATGACACCACTCAAAAACTGAAAAAATAAGAAAAAATGAAACTCAAATCTATTACACAGCAAAAATGTAATATAATCCACAGCAGAATAATGAAATAGAAACAAAGAAATCAATATAAACACAGCATTTAAAAGCTGATTTTTATTTTGAGAAGATACACAAAATCTACGTACCCTTGGCTAACTGACAAAAAGAAAAAAAAGTGATGGCCCAAGGTTAACAGAACTACAAATAAACAGAAAAATATTATAATTGACACCAAAAATTCAATAAATTTTAATATTAAAATTGATTTTTTTCTATTATCTCATTTAAGTTAATGTTATTTTATCTCATTCCTTTGGGTCCTTATTTTAACTAAGCAAGAAAGCCTTTGGAAAGAAAATTCTACTTGGGTCTAATTGTTAATAGCATTATATGTATTAATTAATTCAAATTTCTAGGCACAAATGACATTTCTTACATATATACATGTACTTCTATGGAAGAAATAAGAATTGTTTGTTTTAAAAGGGAGAAATCTTATTGTTTCTTAAATATAAGAACATTCTTATGCAGAGTATAACATTGTTTGCAAAAGAAAACTAAATAAAAAAGAATCTTCATGGATTCTGTATACATTTGTTACTCATGACAAAAAGATTTTCTATGTTTGCTAATTATTTTATATTCTTGTTTTAGAGATGTTTGTTACCATTTAACACATTTTAGAATAGAATGTTTTTCTGAAGGTAACGTGTTTGCAAAACATTTTTAGAATGTTAAAACATTTTTAATTTAATTAAAAAAATGTATCTATGACCAAGCATAGTAGTACATGATTTTAGTTTCAGAGCTCAGGAGGGAGAGGCACTTAAATCTCTGTCAGTCTGAGGCCAGCCTGGTTTACATAGTAAATGCCCTGGGCAAGACAAGGCTATGTAGTAAGACTGTCTCAAAACAAACAAAGCAAAATATTTAAATATATATCTAATTTAATAAGGAAAATATGAGGCAATTACATTATGAAAGCTTACAAATTGTTTATGAACTTAAATAAATTCTCCTAAGTATCTTGAGCCTTTCAAGTTAGGAAACAGATGAAAAGTGTTATTTAAAAACTATAATTGCATTTTACACTAAATAACTGCAGGGGTTAGCTTTAGAGGTTTTTATATCTATCTATCTATCTATCTGTCTATCTGTCTGTCTGTCTGTCTTTCCATCTATCACTTCATGTGTGTGCATGTGTATCAAACAATTTTTTATGGCCATGATATGCCACGTATTAATAAGTGATGGCAGAGACAGTTCCATAGAAGAGGCCTAACGTAGAGCAGTTTCAGGTTGGGCACACCAATAAAGGTACACAAACTGCTTACATCAGCAGTTTCTCTCGTCAGCATGTCTAGTGAGCATGGGAATGGTGGTATTCTGTGAATTTATGTGGCACAGGAATATCACAGACTATGGTAATTTACTACTATGTACTGCATGGCTATCCAGAGAAAGAGAACCAACAGGGAGTATGGAAGTATGTGTATACCGGGACAAGATGGAGGGAAACTGATATTTTGCTTAAATTAATTAGTTTCTAAAATATAGATATCACAGTCTATAATAACTGATATGGTCATCACCAAGCAAGGAAATTAAGGAAGAGCCACCAGTACAGGTCAAGTCATAACACCCTCTACAGTAAGAGTCCCTGTTGTTCAGAGGACGTCTGTCTTGGGCACTCCTCTGATTGGCTGAGGTCAACTTACAATGCTGAGATCTATCTGCTTTAAGAGTCCATTGTTTTGTCAATCTCTTCCTCAGCTGCCCTCACAGAAATATTTCTAGAGAAACAATGTCCAGCCTTTCCAACCACACTGACACAATTATAATTATCACAATCATGATCCTTTTTCCATTTTAATAAAAAACAAAACAGGTAAATAGAGTGATAGACATGAGCCATATCATAATCTCTACTGTTTAAGTCTTGATGGCAATAGTATTTTTGTAAGGCATAAAATTTCTTATTGCATGTCATTTCCATACTAGCTCAGTTGATGGACACCTACATTAGAACCTTTCACTGTCACTTCTCATGAGGTCTTTTACCTCACAGGTGAAAAGGATTATCATGAGAGTTCTTGTCTTTACCAACTATGACAGTCCTATGTAAGCATTTAGAGACTAGCTATGTGCAGTTTTCAGGAGAACAACAGCAAGAAGTTCTTTCTACCTCATAAATTCCCCCTGGTGTAGACTTGGAACAAATTTTTATAGATCCCCTGCTACCCATAAACCATCACTCTGTTGAAAAACTATTTAAAATAACTTAGTGGTTCTTTTTCAGTGTTAGAGCCTATTTATGAAAGTCTTTATTTTAAGTACTATTCTTTCCCGGTTGGACAACTATTCTGGCAAAATTATGGTGGGATTCTCTCTGAGAGAAGAAACACACACTGATACATTCACAATCGAACACATATACACATGAGTTTCTATTGCAGAATGCTTTTTCATTAAAAACCTACCTACCACCTAATCATTGAACCATAGAATATATCAGTTAATTTGATTGTGGAAAATGAGAAATACATTTTGTTATAATGAATGATATCAATTTTATATTTATCATTTATTATTTCCTAATGTTTTTATTGAATGATATTTATACTCCTATAAGCTGTATATGAGCCTTTCCAGTAGAAACATCACAGTGATCCAGTCTTTGTCATGTTATTACATGTGTGGATCATGTTATTACAACAGGCACTATGAAGTCACTAAGTACTGTGTAGTTCCATGTCATATATTTCCCTTCTTTTGGTAATTAGATGCAATACTTAGGTCTTGACATCCTTGAGTGCCATTGAAAATGAAAGTTGTAACCATTAAGCTATCACATGTCCCCCTATCTTCTTTTTTTAAATTTTTTATTAATTACACTTTATTCATTTTGTATCCCCCCATAAACCTCCCCTCCTCCCCTCCCGATTCCACCCACCCTCCCCTTTCTGCATGCATGCCACTCCCCAAGTCCACTGATAGGGGAGGTTCTCCTCTCCCTTCTGATCTTAGTCTATCAGTTCTCATCAAAATTGGCTGCATTGTCCTCTACCGTGGCCTGGTAAGGCTGCTCCCCCCTCAGGGGGAGGTGATCAAAGAGCAGGCCAATCAGATTATGTCAAAGGCAGTACCTCTTCCCATTACTATGTAACCTGCTTGGACACTAAACTGCCATAGGCTACATTTGTGCAGGAGTTCTAGGTTATCTCCACGAATAGTCCTTGGTTGGAGTATGAGTCTCTGGGAAGTTCCCTGTGTTCAAATTATCTTGTTCTGTTGCTCTGCTTCTGGAGTTCCCATCCCCTCCAGCTCTTACTATTTCCCACTTCTTACATAAAATTCCATTCACTCTGTCTGACAGTTTGCCATCAGGCTCAGCATCTGCTTTGACAGTCTATACTGCAGAGGCTTTCAGAGGCCCTCTGTGGCAGGTTTCAAAGTTGTTTCCTATCTTCTTTACCAATATAACTCCTCACTCTGTAAGAAGATGAGGTCATCTGTGTTCTAGTTGGGATATAGTTTTCAAGTGGTGACTTCTACAAGCATAGATAATACAATTCTAATTCCTACCTATAGTAACGTCTTCTTTCAAAACAAATTTGCTAAATAACTTGCAACATGTCTACTGAGCTTCAATCTCAATTGTTAAACTCTTTTGGAAATGTTTAGAGATAGGTGGCATTTTACCCAATATTGAAAGAATGGAGAATTCATAAATAATCTTCAACGGGACACATCATTTCCTCTCTTCTTCTCTGACTTTGAACTCCAGTTTGAGCTATCTTCTCTATTCTAAACCTCTCCCTCCTAAACAGCTTGATGCCCTAAACCTCAGGTTGGCTTCCACCCCTGAAAAAGTGTTGTTTGTTTCACTCTTATAGTCCGTTGTTCAGACAACTTGACTGCCTGTGCTAATTTCACTTTCAATGTGGTGTTAAATTTATGAGTGCCACATTTTACTCTGCAAGTATTCACTGATTGTGGTAAAAATAACTGTTGAATTGTTTTCCAGTGTACTCACTGTCATAACCAGGTCCCTGCTTTTCAGGTGTGTTATATAGAATGGGAGAGAGGAAAGTGTATTTCAGGTCAGGTTGTGAGCAAAACAGAATGTACATCTCACTAGAATGTCTTAAACAAGTGAGGGGAGATAGTTATAAAAAAATTATTTTGTGTGAGGATAGTCATGCAGAATGTTCAAGCCCTCTGAAAATCATATCCTCATGTTTATGGTGAAAACAATATTAGGCAGTTTATTAGATAATGGGTCTCTGCACACAAAATCAATAGCTAATAACTCATTTGAGAATTACCTGCCAGCATTTTTACTTGCATTTTGTACTATTCTACATGGTATAAAATGTATCTCTCTTCTCTTAATCTTTCTTTCTTTCCTTTTGTAAAAGTTATTGGTTTTTCAGAGGCTTTCTGTGGTAGACTCCTGCCCTGTTTCCTGTTTTCTCCTTCCAATGTCCATCCCTGTTATCTTTCTGAGTGAGGATTGATCATCTTACCCAGGATCCTCCTTCTTGCTTAGATTATTTAAGTGTACAGATTTTAATCTTTATCCTATATTATAAGTCTAATATTCATTATAAGTGAATATACACCATGTGTATCTATCTATTTCTAGGATACCTCACTCAGGATGATATTTTCCAGGTAACACCATTTATTTGCCTGCAAATTTCATGATTTCCTTGTTTTTAATTGCTGAGTAATATTCTGTTCTGTAAATGTACCACAATTTCTGTATCCATTCCTCTGTTGAGGGACATCTGGGTTGTTTCCTGGTTCTAGCTATTACGAATAAAGCTGCTACAAACATGGTTGAGCAAATGTCCTTGTTGAGTACTTTAGCATATTTTGGATATATGCCTAGGAGTGTTATAGCTGGATCCTGAGGAAACACTCTTCCTAATTGTCTGAGAAAGTGCCAGATTAATATCTAAAGTGGTTGTACAAGTTTACATTTCCACCAGCAGTGGAGGAGGGTTCCCCTTTCTCCACATCCTCTCCAGCATGTATTATCACTTGAGATTTTGATCTTAACCATTCTGATGGATATAAGATGAAATCTCAGGGTTGTTTTGATTTGTATCTCCCTTATGATACAAATCATCAAGGATTTGTGTCCCTGATGATACATCAGGTTGAGAAATTTTTAAGTGTTTCTCTGCCATTCTAAATTCCTCTACAGAGAATTCTCTGTTCAACTCTGTTCCCTGTTTTTAATTGGATTACCTCATTTTTTTCTTTTAAACTTCTTTAGTTCTTTATATATTCTGGACATTAGCCCTCAGTCAGATATAGGTTTGGTGAAGATCCTTTCCAAGTCTGTAGGCTGTTGTTTTGTTTTGACAGCAATGTCCTTTATTTTACACCCAGCAATGTATCATACCTGAGGCAGTGATTCTTATCCAAATTTTGCGCAGAGTGCAGGAAATCTTATGAAAGAAGGGGGAGATAGTATGACCTGGAGAGGACAGGAGCTCCACAAGGAGAGCAACAGAACCAAAATATCTGGGACCAAGGGTCTTTTCTGAGACTAAACTCCAACCAAGGACCTTTCATGGATATTCTTTACAACCCCTGCAGAGATGTAGCCCATGGCAGCTCAGTATTCAAGTGGATACCCTAGCAAGGGTAGAGGGACTGTCTCTGACATGAACTTAGTGACTGACAATTTGAGCCCCCCATCCCCGAGGGGGGAACAGCCTTGCCAGACTACAGAAGAGGACAATGAAGCTAGTCGTGGTGAGACCTGAATAAACTGTAATTAATATTAAAATAAAATTTTAATTAAAAATTATTGGTTTTAATTTTCAAAATTATATTGTAATTAAACCATTTCCCCTTCCCTTTCCTCTCTAGTCTCTATAATGTTATTTGCATGAATTCATTGCTAATAATTTGGTATTTGATTATGAACTGGTATGCTCTTCCCTAGAGAAGATTATTTCTTTCTTCTCTCATCATTCACTGGTTGTCTGTAGTTCTCTGTATAGGGTTGAGGTTTCCTTGGCTTTCTTTTCTAATTGTCCCCTTTCAAACAAACTAAAAATCAAGGCAGCTGTTTCCATGTGGCTCTCTAAGTTAGCAGATCAGGGGCTGCCTCTGTCATGAACTCGGTTGACTGCCCTTTGATTACTCACTCCTGATGATGCAGCCTTGTTAAGCCATGGAGGAAGAGGATCCAGGCAATCCTGATGAGACTTAACAAGCTATGGGCAGATGGCAATAGTGGAGAGCTTCTTGTCAGTGGACTAGGGAAAGGGAATAGGAAGAAGAGGTAGGGAGGGTGGGACTGTGGAGAGTTGAGGGAGGGGATTTTAATAGGGATGTATAATGAATAAATTGTGAAGAAACAAATTAATATTAAAATAAAAAATAAACTTTTTAGCAGAATACCTTTAACAAGAACATTCATGATCACTTTCCATGTACAGATAAACAGAATTGCTCCCATGGCCCAATGTGAAATAATAACCCTGTTAGGTATATTACCTGTGTTTCTTAATGAGCAGAGTCAAAATGTTTATTTTGTTTACTTCTGTTACTTGTGGGGGAAAGGAGAAATAAAAAGACAGATACCTTGGAAGATTAAATAGTCACCCAAAAAGACTAATTTCTGGGGCATTTGTTTTTAAGAACCACAAAGTAGACTAAAATCTAACTGAGCTTTTCAGTCTTACATACCTCAATACTTAGGGACAACTGCCATCTCAAGAAAATTTGCTAAAGTCACTGGGGAAAAATTGAATCCTGAAATTTACCATAATATTTCTAGTTTCATGACACCAACAACTACGTAGCATGTTGAATAAGCCTTTCTGCATGAAAGAATAACGGAAAAGTAGAAAGTGTTGAGTCTTCTGCTCATTCAATAATGTTTTATAAGAAGATTATTTCTTTTGTGCTGCTTTTGAGTTTTTGGACTAAATGGTTCGTTTTGTTCTTCAGGCAGTCTCTAGTCTTCACAAGCAAATGGAACTCTATGCATGGCTTTCAAAACAGGGATATTAATATATAATCATTATTCATTCTGTCATTTGCATTTACAATGATAATGAGTCAGCACATATTCATAGTTCTGCCTCCTATCTCGTTGTGCTTCATTTAGAGTACATTTTCAATGACAGCAGAACTCCTTTGAGTCTGCTTTAATTTTGTTGTAGAATATCTCTTGATGATATTCCAGAAACAGGTTAAAAAAATTGTGACTTCGGAATTTAGACGATTATTAATACTTTGATGGATTTCTCTAGATTCTCTACTGACCAAGTTGGGATCCTGGAGAGTTGAACATGCTGTAACCTTGTAAAAAGAGCATCTGCCTTTTGTGTGTGTTACAGTCTAAGGCCAAGGCAAAATATTAATGCTAAGTTTAGTAGCTCATCCTTTTGGAAAACTGAAAAACCTCCGTTGATCACACATTTTAAAGTTTAATTCAGTAGCATCTTTGAAGAGGGGATTTATTCTGTAATTAATTCAGCACAACTTAATGACTGACATTCCACATGGCACTCACTAAGCTATGAATTTTTAACCATGTGCATGGATTTCTCACATTTGAATATGATTAGTTGTCTAAAAATCTGTCTTATATATTTAATCAATAGGTATATGTTGAGTACCAAGTGCATGCTAATGTGCCATATATTCACCACGATGTGTTAATACCTGCTCTTACTGAGTGATTAGAATTAAGAGCACATAGTTACATCACCTTATAGGTAAGGAGGAAGTACACGTCTGCAAGTGGTACCCAACCTGAGAAGTGCAGTGTGCCAGTGGGTAGGATAAGCATTTGAGAAGCTTCACAAGTTCCAGTGTGCTGTAGTTTTGTTAACTGTATATTTATCTACAATGAGACTTATTGACCTGTTTTCAACTGCATTTACTTAGCTTCCGTAATACATAAGATAGAGTGTGTGTGTGCAAGTGGATGTGACTCACACACAATCTTCTCCCTTTTTTTTTTTTTTTTTTTAAATGCTGATGATTTTAAGCATTTAAGTTTGGAAGAATTTTTTTATTTAATTTTTTACTGTGTCTTTATTTTTTAATTTTTTATTAATTACACATTTATTCATCCCCCCATAAGCCCCTCCCTTCTTCCTTCCCGACCCCACCGTGCCTCCCCATTCAGCATGCATGCCACTTGTTTTCATGAGAGTTAGTGCACGTAGTTTGTAAAATTTCAGTTTTGGAAACTTTACAGAGCTACACTTTGGTATAGAAATAATTTATTTGGGGGGGGGCCAAGATGGCGGCACCAGGAGAACACCTTGTCTGAGAAGCGGGACAACACACTCCGTGCATTGACCAGGAGCCTGAACTCTGGGCCCTAAAACAACAGCGATCGATCGTGTTTCCCAGGTGAGGGGAGCCTCCCACGGCGTGGGAATCGGTCGGGTCCACACTCGGCTGCCCAGCCAGAACCCGGAAGAGAACCCGGCTAATGCAGGCTTTGGGTCTCCAGGCTGGTGCCACAAGCCTGCTTGTTCCGATCAATTTCCCAGGCTGATTGGTGGGCACAAGGGTGCCTGAGACTGGGAGTCCCAGTCACAAAAAAACCCCACGGGGAAGGAAAGTTGCCAGACTGCTCACGGGTCACCCAGTCTTTCCCTGGAAGGTCTCTCCGAACACGGGTACCTGCCGCCATCACAATTAAGCTCCCGCACAGCGCACTGATTGCAGCTGTGCGCCCAGCTCAAAATCCCTACTCCCTATTCGGAGGAGGCAGGAGGTGTCCAGCAGAATCTGCCACAGACCACATTGTCTGTACCCCAAACAGAGATTGGGGCTGAGAAAACCCAATCCTTTTGGACACTCCCCCAAATGGCACCATCAACCTGCCACATCGGAGCAGAAGGATAAAGAGGCGCACAGCAGCTTCACAGTGCAGGAACTCCAGTGCTGCCGGCCGCTCTTAACAAACAAACTACAGCTCGGGATCTGGGACTGTGGGCATTCTACACGTCCTGAGATTATCCTGGGTCCAGCGCAATAAGGTCTAACAGCAAGTTCTATCACTGGCGCCCCCCCACCCCCGACAGAGAAACACCACCAGCTCAGGGCTCAGGATCCCACTGAGAAGCCCCAACCCCTACTGGCACTCCCCTGAGAGCACCTCCATAAGCTTGCCCTAGCAGAGGAGAAGGTCAGAGGGGAAGGACAGAGAAGCAGCCTGCCAAGGACACAGCACCCTCTCTACAGCTCACCTAGCGGCCGCTAGCAGAGAAACACAAGCTCTGGATCTGAGGACACTCAACCCTACCCGGTACTCTCTTGGGACCAGCAAACATAGATTCTACTGCTAGGCTGCTTCTGGCAGAGAGATCTGGGCCCGGGATCTGGGATTGAGTACACTCATCCTAACTCTTTCCCGCGCCACCCAGGGACCAGTCAACATAACCCAGAGGGAAAGGACAAAGAGGCACCACATAGGAAAGGTGGACAACGAGTCCTGCGGCCACAGTGTCACAGAGCTGACTGTTAGCCTTCCCGTGCAATTCCGCAGCAGGACCAAAACAGAGAGTAGTGAGCAAGGGGAACTCCTGTGCATTCCAACTGGTCCTGCAAGAAGTGATAGTGAGCCTTCTAGGGAGAGATTGCCCCAGACCCAGGGCCTCTCCACAGAAGCAACCAGACAAGTTTCCTGCCACGCACACTCCTAGTGTGGGCATCAGAGGGATTCTTGGGATAGTGACCCCAACAATGAAGCTTCTGCCTTACGGGTCCACCAGGGTAATCCAGGCAAACAATCCCTGGATCTCAGTCAGAACTGCGTAATAGTGGCTTGCAGGCCACTGCAATAGTCAGAGAATCTGCATGCACACTGCGCCCACTAAAAGCGCACACGAATAGCGCCAGCGTCACAATCTTTACTTAGGCAAAACTAAAAACACAGTGCACACTCCCAAAGCAGTGAACCTCTCTCATCTTCCTGAAAAAACAGTCCAGAAAACAGAAAGAGAGGATCATAGCCCAAACTACAACCTCAAGGAACAACCAGTGAGGATTATAAATAAGCAGATGGCTAGAGGCAGACGTAAGAACACTCCCAACAAAAATCAGGACATAATGACCTCACCAGCAACCCCACAAAACAATGGACACTTCAATTCACTAGATATACAAGAAAACGACCTCAAAACTATGTTTCTCCAACTATTAGAGGCCCATAGAGATGAAATGAACAAAGCCCTCAGAGAAATAACCAAAGAAATCGAGACTAACCAAGAGGAAACAAATCGTGCGCTCAGAGAAATGGCCACAAAAATTGAGGCAAACAGAGAAGAAATGCACAAAGCTCTCAAAGAAATGTCCACACAAATGAAGGCAAATAAAGAAGAAATAAACAAAGCTCTAGTAGAAATACAGGCAGTTATACCCAAAGAAGTAGAGGCACAATTAGTGATACATAGAGAGGAAATGGACAAAAAAAAAAAATAGAAGTTATCATTGAAAAGCAGGAGTCCACATTCAAACAGATGAAGGAAATGGTGCAAGACATGAAAACAGAATTAGAATCAATAAAGAAAACACAAATAGAGAAAAACCAGGAGCTGGAGAACATAGAGAAAAGATCAGGAACTACAAAGGTAAGCATCACCAACAGAATACAAGAGATGGAAGAAAGAATCTCAGGAGCCGAAGATACACTTGCGGAAATTGACACATCTCTCAAAGAAAAAATAAAATCAGAAAAGTTCCAAACACAAAACATCCAAGAAATCAAGGACACCATGAAAAGACAAAACCTAAGAATAATAGGAGTAGAAGAAAAAGAAGACATCAGGCTCAAAGGTCTGGAAAATATTTTCAAGAAAATTATAGAAGAAAACTTTCCCAACTTAAAGAAGGAGATGGCCATAAACATAAAAGAGGCCTACAGAATACCAAGTAGACTAGACCAGAAAAGAAATTCTTCACGTCACATCATAGTCAAAACACTGAACCTACAAAACAAAGAAAAAATTCTAAAAGCAGCAAGGGAAAAAGGCCAAGTAACATATGAAGGTAGACCTATCAGAATCACACCAGATTTCTCAACAGAAACTATGAAAGCCAGAAGGGCCTGAACAGAAATCATACAGTCCTTAAGGGATGACAGATTCCAACCGAGACTACTATACCCAGCAAAACTTTCAATCAACATAGACAGAGAATTCAAGATATTCCATGAGAAAACCAAATTTAAACAATATCTACACAGTAACCCAGCTCTACAGAAGCTACTAGAAGGGAAACTCCAAACCAAAGAAAACAACTACATCGAAGGAAACAGAGGAAATAGATAACTACACAACAAAAAAACCAAAAGAATACAAGCAATGAAACTCAGTGACACCACCAACACCACATCCAAAGTAAGTAACAATTGTTGGTCACTAGTTTCTATCAACATCAACGGACTCAACTCCCCAATTAAAAGACACAGACTAACAGAATGGTTGCGGAAACAGGATCCATCATTCTGTTGCATCCAAGAAACACACCTATGCAACAAAGATAAGCACTACCTCAGAGTAACGGGCTGGAAAAATGTCTTTCAAGAAAATGGTTCCAGAAAACAAGCGGGAGTAGCCATCCTAATATTTAATAAAATAGAATTTCAACCCAAGTTAATCAAAAAAGATAAGGATGGCCACTATATTCTCATCAAAGGAAAAATCCACCAAGAGGACATCACAATCTTGAATATCTTTGCCCCAAATACAAGAGCACCTACATTCACAAATGAAACAATATTAAAGGTTAAATCACACATTGATCCTAAAACCCTAATAGTGGGAGACTTCAACACTCCACTCTCTCCTAGGGACAGATCAACTAGACAGAAAACAAATAGGGAAATAAAAACACTTACAGAGACCCTAAATCAAATGGACCTAATAGACGTCTACAGATCTTTTCATCCAAACGCAAAAGAGTATACCTTCTTTTCAGCACCGCATGGAACCTTCTCCAAAATAGACCATATAGTTGGTCATAAAGCAAGCCTCAACAGATACAAAAAGATTGAAATAATTTCTTCTATTCTATCTGACCACCATGGACTTAAGCTGGACCTCAACAACAACAGAAATAACAAACAGCCTACACGCACATGGAAAGTGAACAATTTGTTACTCAACGACAGCTGGGTTAAGGAAGAAATAAAGAAAGAAATTAAAGACTTCCTAGAATTCAATGAAAATGAAGGCACAACATACCCAAATTTATGGGACACATGGAAAGCAGTGCTCAGGGGAAAATTTATAGCACTAAGTGCCTGCAAGAAGAAATCAGTAACATCACATACAAACAACTTAATGGCCCAACTGAAAACCCTAGAAAAAAAAGAAACAGATACACCCAAGAGGAGCAGAAGGCTGGAAATAATCAAACTCAGGGCTGAAATCAATCAATTAGAAACAAATAAAACTATTCAAAGAATCAATGAAACAAAAAGCTGGTTCTTTGAGAAAATCAACAAGATTGACAAACCCTTAGCCAAACTAACTAAAAAGCAGAGAGAATCTATCCAAATCAACAAAATCAGAGATGAAAAGGGTGACATAACTACAGACACAGAGGAAATTCAAACAATCATTAGGTCATACTAAAAAAGCCTATATGCCACAAAATTTGAAAACCTACATGAAATGGACAATTTTCTTGATAGATTCCATCTTCCAACATTAAGTCAAGATCAGGTAGAAAGACTGAATAGCCCTATATCCCCCAAGGAAATTGAAGCAGTCATTCACAGTCTCCCCTCCAAAAAAAGCCCTGGGCCAGATGGTTTCAGTGCGGAATTCTACCAGACCTTCAAAGAAGTGCTCACACCAATTCTCCTCAAACTATTCCACAAAATAGAAACAGAAGGTACATTACCAAACTCATTCTATGAAGCAACAGTCACCCTGATACCTAAACCACACAAAGACCCAACAAAAAAAGAGAACTTCAGACCTATCTCTCTTATGAACATTGATGCAAAAATACTCAATAAAATACTTGCAAACCGAATCCAAGAACACATCAAAGATATCATCCACCACGACCAAGTAGGCTTCATCCCAGGCATGCAAGGGTGGTTAAACATACGGAAATCCATCAATGTAATCCACCACATAAACAAACTGAAGGAGAAAAACCACATGATCATCTCCTTAGATGCTGAAAAAGCATTTGACAAAGTCCAACACCCATTCATGTTTAAAGTCTTGGAGAGATCAGGAATACAAGGCACATATCTAAACATAGTAAAGGCAATATACAGCAAGCCTATAGCCAACATCAAACTCAATGGAGAGAAACTTAGATCAATCCCACTGAAATCAGGGACAAGACAAGGCTGCCACTCTCTCCCTACCTCTTCAACATAGTACTTGAAGTCCTAGCCAGAGCAATAAGACAACTAAAGGAGATGAAGGGGATACAAATTGGAAAGGAAGAGGTCAAAGTGTCACTATTCGCAGATGATATGATAGTATATATGAGCGACCCCAAGAATTCAATCAGAGAACTCCTCCAGTTGATAAACACCTTCAGCAAAGTGGCAGGATACAAAACCAACTCAAAAAAATCAGAAGCCCTCCTGTATACCAAAGACAAAAGGGCCGAGAAAGAAATTAGGGAAACAACACCCTTCACAATAGCCACTAATAACATAAAGTACCTTGGGGTGACACTAACCAAGCAAGTGAAAGACCTGTTTGAGAAAAACTTCAAGTCTCTGAAGAAAGAAATTGAAGAAGATCTCAGAAGATGGAAAGATCTTCCGTGCTCATGGATTGGTAGGATTAACATTGTGAAAATGGCCATCCTGCCAAAAGCAATCTACAGATTCAATGCAATTCTCATCAAAATAACAACTAAATTCTTTACAGACCTTGAAAAAAAGATTCTCAGCTTCATATGGAGAAAGAAAAAACCCAGAATCTCCAAAACAATCCTGTTCAACAACAGATCATCTGGAGGTATCTCTATCCCCGATCTCAAGTTGTACTACAGTAATAAAAACTGCATGGTATTGGCATAAAAACAGAAAGGAGGATCAATAGAACCGCATAGAAGACCCAGAAATAAACCCACACACCTATGAATACTCGATTTTTGACAAAGAAGCCAAAACCATTCAATGGAAAAAAGACAGCATCTTCAACAAATGGTGCTGGTCCAACTGGATGTCCACATGCAGAAAAATGAAAATAGATCTATACTTATCACCCTGCACAAAACTAAAGTCCAAGTGGATCAAAGACCTCAACATAAAACCAGATACTCTAAATCTGTTAGAAGAAAAAGTGGGGAACAGCGTAGAACTCATTGGCACAGGAGACAACTTCCTGAACAGAACACCAACAGCACAGGCTCTAAGGCAACAATCAATAAATGGGACCTCATGAAACTTAAAATCTTCTGTAAAGCAAAGGACACTGTCATCAAAACAAAACGCCTGCCTACAGATTGGGAAAGAATCTTCATTAACCCTTTATCTGACAAAGGACTAATATCGAGTATATACAAAGAACTAAAGAAGCTGAAAAGCAGCAAACCAAGTAATCCAATTAAAAAATGGGGAAAAGAGCTAAACAGAGAATTCTCGACAGAGGAATATCGAATGGCAGAGAAACACTTAAAGAAATGCTCATCCTCATTAGCCATCAGGGAAATGCAAATCAAAACGACCCTGAGATATCACCTTACACCCATCAGAATGGCCAAGATGAAAAACTCAAGGGAGAACACATGCTGGATAGGATGTGGAGAAAGGGGAACCCTCCTCCACTGGTGGTCGGAATGTAAACTGGTACAACCACTCTGGAAATCTATCTGGCGCTTTCTAAGACAATTAGGAATAGTGCTTCCTCAAGACCCAGATATACCACTGCTAGGTATATACCCAAAATTTACTCAAGTACACAAAAGGGATATATGCTCAACCATGTTTATAGCAGCTTTATTTGTAATCGCCAGAACCTGGAAACAACCCAGATGTCCATCAACGAAGGAATGGGTACAGAAATTGTGGTATTTTTACACAAAGGAATACTACTCAGCAATCAAAAAGGAGGAAATCATGAAATTTTCAGGCAAATGGTGGGATCTAGAAAAGATCATCCTGAGTGAAATATCCCAGAAGGAGAAAGACAAACACGGTATATACTCACTTATATAGACCTATAAGATATGATAAACATAATGAAATCTATACACCTAAAAAAGATAATCAAGAGAGCGGACATGGGGTAAGATTATCAATCCTCGTTTTGAAAGACAGATGGGATGCGCATTAAATATTGACAGGAGTCTACTGAGCGCATTTGAAAGACTCTAACTAGCAGTGTTTTCAAAGCAAAGACTCATGACCAAACCTTTGGCAGAGTACAGGGAATCATAAGAAAGAAGGGGAGTTAGTCTGATGAGGAAAGGATAGGAGCTCCACAAAGACCAAATATATCTGGGCACAGGGTCTTTTCTGAGACTGACATGCAACCAAGGACCATGTATGAATGTAACCTAGAACCTCTGCTCAGATGTAGCCTGTGGTAGCTCAGTAACCAATTGGTTTCCCATAGTGAGGGGAACAAGGACTATTTCTAACAGGAACTCAATGACTGGCTCTTTGGCCTCCCCAGCCCCCAAGGGAGGAGCAGTCCTGTTAGGCCACAGAGGAGAGCTTTGCAGCCAGTCCTGAAGATACCTGATAAAATAGGATTAGATGAATGGGGAGGAGGTCCCCCCTATCAATGGACTTGGCAAGGGGCACGGTGGAGATGAGGGAGGGAGGTAGGGACTGGGAGGGAATGAGGGATCGGGACATGGCTGGGATACAGAGTTAATAAAATGTAACCTGTAAGAAAAAAAAGAAAAAGAAAACGTAAACATCACCTCTAGCATTGAAATTTGGAGCAAATATCAATGAAAGAATAGCTCAGCATGCAAAAGGCTTACAATAATAACAATGATGCAATTTGAAATATGCTAGTCATTGTGATGTATTTCCTTTTTAAAAAGGTTAGGTGGAAATAAGAATGTTTCCTATTGAAGAGATGAAGTCAGATTTTTAGATGAAAAATAAATATAAGCATATCAGTGGTCGGCTCTCTGATCACCTCTCCTTGGGTCGGGGAGGTGCAGCCCTTATATGCTATAGAGGAAGAGATAATGCAACCAGTCCTTATGAGACCTGATAGGCTAGTGTGAAACAGAAGGAGAAGAGGACTTCCCCTATCAGTGGACTAGGGGAGGGGCACAGTGGGAGAAGAGGGAGGGAGGGTGGGATTGGGAGGAGATGAAAGAGAGAGGGCCACAGCTGGGATACAAATTGAATAAATTGTAATAAATGATAGTAATACTAAAAATGGAAAAAAAATGACTGCAATTTTAAAAGATTGAGATAGCCATCTCATAAACTATTGTTTTATTCATCCATGACTGAGTTGGATTCACCTATTATAAACATGTATTTTTACTTATTTATTGTAGACTCAAGTAGTTGTTGACAGTATGGGATTCTTCCCCTTAAATGATCTAGCCATTAATAAATAGAACCACTTTGGAAATCTGCTTGATTGAGCACCTTATCTGTTAGTGGCAGGTCTCCAAAGTTCTCCAAATGCTCTGCATTTCACAAAGTACAACTATAATGTCATGGTGGGCCTAGCAAATGTCACCCAAGAGTAAACTTTAAAAAATATATATTTTAGCAATAATATAAAGCTAATATAACACTCAACTATTATTTGTAAAGACTATTATTTATATCAAATAATACAAGCCTCTTATAAAAATATATCAGTATATAATATATATGTAATACAGTGGTAAAAATGGAGATTCCTGAATATGAATGTTCACTAGCTGTGTGAATACTGGCAATCAACACCTGACTTAACTTCTCATACATTCCTTGTGATTTGCCTTAAGAATTGGGTAAGAAAATGTTTTAAATGCTCATACATATTCTATCACATGATGAGTGTTCAAGAATTTGGTGAACGTTGACATCTGAGTCTCTGAATTAAACTTGGTAATGCCATAGTAGTAAGTTCATTTTAAATGCCGTGAGGAATTAGAATCTAGAAAGGCAATACCAAAGATAAATCAAAATTATCCTGTCCTTTTGTTTGAATACACACATCATAAAAACTAAAATCTACATTCCCTTTTTTGGCTTCAATACTATCCATCTCCTCTGCACACCTATACTCACTGAATATTTATCATGTTAAATTAACTCAGGATATCAGAACAGTTTTTTTCATGGATGAGGAGACACACTTCAGCTGAGTCTGTCAGGTCGATGGTACGACAATTCACAGCTTTGGTAGTATGTAATTGGGTAACAGCATTATTCTCTTCCTTTTGAAATTTCTTTAACAGTAGGATTTTTTGGCAAATATACTTTTGAAATAATTGGTCATGTAATTATTCCTAGCAGGTTTCCTTTCCTAAGAATAAGAGAAGTACCTGCCACATGTCAATAGAAACAATGTCACTGTTCAGAAAATCACCCCTGATGTCATAGTGCCAGTCACATCAGGCTATTGAGCTCTGTGTGGAAATAGTTTGAACATCATTCTTTCTCATTTCTTTGTTTTTCTCTGCATGACCTCCCCTTTGCTACCCTTGTGCCTTAGATTTCGATTGCCCTGCTGTGTTATTCTTCAACTTTTTACATATTTATTGTTCCATAAACCTAGATGTTGAAAAAATAAGAAATAATTTATTTTACTAATTAATTAATTAATTAATTAATTCCAATGAACTCATATTCTAGAACAGTCTGTTCTAGAATTTCTGTTCTTTTAGACCTTCTTGATGCTACCATCCAGCGTTCCTTCCCACCGCTAAAATGTTATCTCATTGGAGCGTATCAGATAAGGATGTTTTCTACCTTGTAAACACAGCATGCCAAGCCGGCCTTCTTGTAGGACACTTACTGCAACAGTGTCAGAGCATGGGACTCTTGTCTTGGGCCACTATTGTCAGTGGCTTCGGGAACATACTCTGTAAATACCTACATAGAGAAAACAGATCTACTTTATTTATATTTGCTTTTTTATCCTTTCTGTCCTCAAATCCACATCTGGAACCTCAGGGCTTTCTTTCCAAATTGTATTTCCTACTTTATTGTTAGCATTTTCTGTACTTCTTACTTCATCGTTATGGTTCTAGGCATATTTTTCCTCTGAAATTCATATTTTTGTATCTACCTATTTGGTGTGAACAAGCATCTTGGAATTGAAAAGTTCACAGTGGATCTTAATCCCCACTCCAAACTCATCTTTTCTTCTTCGGCAAAGTGCTCATTCTGTTTCCATTTGCTTAATGACAAAGCCAATCTTTTCCTCTCATGTCTGAGACTCCATGGTAAATTTGTTCAAAGCATTTTCTAGACACCCGCTGTCTGCATTGTTTCTGCTCTGCTCCAGGTTTGGTTCACGTAGTTGCCCTACATCCTGGCAGAAGAATGTCCCAGGCTTTCTTTGCTTTTCATTTTTGCCATCTTCAGGTGCCTCTCAGCATCCAGCCAGAGTCTCCTGTCACTTTCCTACTCTGACACCACATTCACTTACAGTGCCATTTAAAGTCAAATCAGTGTCTCCAGTTTCTAAAATAAGTGATGTTATTTTTCCTGATATGCCACTTCATCCCATTTGCTACTCCTTCCACGTCTGAGTCCATACTGCTGTGCAGTCTAGTAGTTGAGGATGGTTCAGCTCATTTGGTTCTTCTCACAGGAATCTAAGTAACTGGGATTTGATCCCAAGAACTCGTTTAAAAACCTGTAAGTCCAGAGGTAGCTTGGCGGGACTCTTGTACTGGCCAGGAATTTAGATTGCTCCATGAGTGCCATGTTTAGTGAGAGACCCTCTTTAAAAAGAATAAAGTGGAGAAAGGCAGCAGATCTGGATATCTGTCACACACACAAGCCTGGACAAATGTTCACATGTGTGCTTTGTGACAAGACTTGCTGCAGACATGCAATCCACTAGTGTACTCACCCCAGACACGGAGCCACAACATGCCAAAGTACATATAGCACCAAAGTCCAACTTGAATCACAAGTTTTATCAGGGTTACTAACAGAATATGGAGGAGGGATTACTTAACAAGGACAAAGATAACTCAAAGACAACTCATCACCAAGCCCAGCCCAACGCTGGGGACAGCTCACAAACCTGGCAGCCTGGAGCACGCACACAACCTGCAGGCAGTTCAACAAGTTGGAAAGTCTCTTTTCCAAGTGACTCTGCGGTCTGAACCTCTCACAGGCAACTCAGCTGGCGTCTACTTCTTCAAGGCAGCTAGTCTGAAAGAGACTCTCCACTTTTATTGTTTACTCTGACAAGGAGGGCCTTAGTGAATCTGGTTAGTTTCAAGGACTTCCTGAAGCTATTTTGAGTTGTTCACCTTCTTACTGAAGGCATTTCACTTTAAGATGCAATATTTCATTCTCAGAAGGAATTGTTACACATCAATATACCTACATATAAAACATATGCACAAAAATCAACATATAGTCATATATTCTGAACAAACACAGTACCACATATACAAAAGAAGAAAAAAAAATAAAATTTGTTTATACATGCTGGTAGAAACTGCTATTCATGTGCCCTAAGGAATTACTTCAGTCCAAAATCAAAAAGCACAGTCACTCTCCAGGCTGTTCACATATTACTATGCTGATTCATTTCTCTCCTTCTCCGTTTGCTATATTTATATGGATGTAATTCTTGCTAGTTTAATTTTTGCATTCCTTACTCTAATTAAAGCACTGCAGCCTCCTGCTTAAATATCTCAAATCTATGTTGTTTAAAGTAATTACGAAGAAAATAAATCCTGACAGGACCCCAACATTTGCAGACAGTAATTTGGCCCTTTGGTGTTACAGTAGCGCTAATGTTTCCTCTAATGTTTTACTTCAGTTGTGTTTCCTAATCAGCTCAGGACCAAGGGAGCTGAGTAGACTTAAAAGCTAGGGAAAACTCCCTCAACCTAGCTCTGTCTTTTGACGTTTGCCCTGAATACTAAAAGATGCAATAGAAGAGCGCACCACTAGAGGGCACTGTGGGACCACTGTATGATGTGTTGCTTTCCATTTTAGGATTGCAACAAAGCCTTTCAAAACTCAAATACCAAGAAATATTTTGCTGATGTAGTTAATGGCATTGCTTCGTGTAGGGAAAAAAAAGAAAGAAAAACAACTTATGGGTTGAAATTAGAATAACAGTGGCGAAGATATTCACAGATATTTCACAGAAAATATGCACTATTGCCCATTAAAATATGATACTCAACTGCTATCATATATTTAAATGTTAATTAAAATCGCTCTAAGATATAATTTTTACCTATTATATATAGTAGCATAATAAATTTCTGGAAGAAGAACAAATTGATTTAATTCTCAAGGGAAATTTTTACTATAACCACATTAATAATTGCAATTGTATACACACACACACACACACACACACACACACATATATATATTTGCTCTTTGACTTACACTTATGGAAATTTTTCCTAGATGTATGCTCCATACAAAACTGTACTTGTCCAAAGTATAACTTGTAAAAATCAAAATCAGTTGTAGGGGAAGTAAAGGGTTTCTGGTATGCTCTTTATTTACTGATAAATGTTTTCAATAACATTTAGTAAAATAAAAGCCTCCAGGGGTAAAACATAAAAAGTTTTAAGAGGAGACTGAGGTAGGAATGCCTATGTGTGTGTGTGTTTATTTGTATTCCCACAAGAAAAGTTTCAAGTAAACCCAGATGATGTAGCATTGTTTGGGGTTGAGAGAAGGAAAATTCAAGGTTGTAGATGAGGGTGGGAGGAAAGTTTGCCCCTACATGCCATTCTGGGTCACTTAAAATTGTTTGAGATGGCAATTCGTTATCTAGACATGTTAACAGAGTTCATATTTTTTAACTATTACAAGAAGAAAACTTCTTTTAGCCATTGAAAAGGTGTTTTGAATTCTATTTTTAATTATTCAAACAAATGCTTTAGGTGGAGAAAAGTGTTCATCGGTGCCAGAAAGCAGCCTTTTTGGTAGAGCACTCGTCTCATGCGCAGAAAGCCTGGGTTCGGGCCGCAGCACCACATAAACCGAGAGTGTTGGCGCATGTCTGCACTACTAGCATTTGCGACATAGAGATAGGAGATCTCTAATGAGTAGCTGGAAGTGAACTGCTTCCTGAGGATACACACTTGTTAGTCATGGTATCTGCCTCCTCAAGGAGCACATTGCCTAACTGCTATATAGTGTCCTGGGTCCCCAGGAAGAGCCTCAGCTTTCCTTAAGGGCAAAGGATAGCTTAGCCTTCCTATCTGTAATAGTGAATACTGGTTGCTTGGCATGGCGGGAGACTGTTGAATCACTAAGAGACAGCCCTCTGGCCATGAAGGATGGATTAGGTTGTTTAAAGTGGAAAGACCATGGCTGGATACCCAGGAGGAGGCTGGCTGAGCAAAAATATGCAACATTCTTTGCAAGCTGCCTTAAACTCTTGCCATTAAACCCCTTCATCTGCAAGGACTTTGCACTCAAATGGTGAACCAGAACACTCTCTTTCTTGAACTGCTTTTGGTATATTTTTCCCAGCAATAAGACAAACAATAATACAGAAAATCGGTAACACAAGTGAGCCTGTTGCTCTTGTGAACCTGACCATATGCCTTCAGTCTTTGGAACTAATTTGAGGAAGGAATGTTCAGTGACTAGTGTTTTCCAGTAGAAACACAATCCATAATCCTGCTTAGCAGAGGGAACACATAGCAGAACAGAGTCAGATACCATGAAAGTCCAACTTGGCTTTGAACCAATGAGTTTTATTGGGGTTAGTAACAGGTATATGAGTGAGGGGCTACTTACTGGAGAAGAAATGACTCAAAGACAACTCCATCACTACCATCACCACCACCACCACCACCCCTGACACACACACACACACACACACACACACACACACACACACACACCATGACCATGACCACTGGTAACACTCACAAAAGGTCAGAAACATGAAGCACAAAACATTGCTTTCAAGCATCTCAGCAGGGTAAAGTGTCATTTCTAAGTAACTCAGTTGGTCTGAACCTCTTCCCAGAAGCTCTGTTGTTCTCAAAGTTTTCTTAGCAGCTCTGTTTTTCTGAGTGTGACTCCCATCAGTCTTTATTGCTTACTCTACAAAGGAGGTGACCTTATAAATTAGGTCAGTTTCAGAGACTTCCAGAAGCTATTTGATTTTTTTTATTTGTTTTTCTTCTTAATATTTTTATTTTTAAATAATTTTATACATTGACTTGTATCCCAGCTGTAGCCCCCTCCCTTTTCCCTCCCACTCCTCTCCTCCTTCTCTCATCTCCTCACTGGCCCCTTCCGAGTCACTGAGAGCTGGTGTCCTCCTCTCCTTCCTTTTGGCCTAGCTTATCAGATATCTTCAGGATGGTTGCAATGTCCTTATCTGTGGCCTAACAAGGCTGCTCCTCCCTCAGGGGGGAGGGGATACGTTTTATTTTTACTTTATTACAGTTATTCACTTGGTATCCCACCCTCCTTCCCTCTTCTCCCCCCTAATCCAAGGATAGGGAAGATCCTTCTATCTGACCTTAGCCTATCAGGTCTCATCAGGACTAGCTGATGCTGGATTAAGGAGTCTTCCTGTGGGACACAATGTTCTATCTCTGGCGAGACTGCTCCACCATAAGAAATCACAAAAGATTTTGGAACTTGGAGCTTACTGCAGAGGGCCTCTGAAAGACTCTACTTAGCAGTGTATCAAAAGCATATACTAAGACCCATAACCAAACCTTCAGCAGAGTGCAGGGAATCATATGAAAGAAGAAGGAATTAGTATGATTTGGATAGGATAGGAGCTCCACAAGGACCAAATATATCTGGGAACACGGGTCTTTTCTGAGACTGATACTCCACTAAGGACCACGTATGGATATAACCTAGAACCTCTGCTCGGAAGTAACCTGTGATAGCTCAGTAACCAAGTGGGTACCCTAGTAAGGGGAACAGGGACTATTTCTGACAGGAACTCAATGGCAGGCTTTTTGACCTCCCCACCCCCAAAGGGAGGAGCAGTTCTGCTAAGCCACAGAGGAGGACTTTGCAGCCAGTCCAGAAGATACCTGATAAAACAGGGTCAGATGAAAGGGGAGGAGGTCCTTCCTAATCAGTGGACTTGGAAAGGGGCAGGGAGGAGAAGAGGTAGGGAGGGTGAGATTAGGAGAGAATGGGGGAGCCGGATACAGCTAAGATACAGAGTTAATAAAATGTAACTAATAATAAATATTAAAAAAAGAAACACCTTATGATGTTGTTAGCTTAAAGAAATGTGAACAGTGGAGACCTGACCTAGGAATTATCAGAGGAGGGCAGAGATTTTATTGGGACCTGGGCCCGGAAACATTTGTACATGATATCAGTACAAAAGGCTTAGTGCACCCTGACCATGTCTTAAGAGTTTGAGTAGAGCTGGATTTGAATTAATTTTATTGATAGAAAAAGTCCCAAACATCACTGTGTTCAGGGCATGTTATGGTTGCTTCTTGCTGCTTTCATCCATATATACAGTGCTGTGTGCAAACGGAGAACAGAAAGATTTTTTTAATGTGGCTTTCCAAGAAATAGTGGGTTTGTAAAATATACAGTTTAGGATAAGGAGAATACAGACTTTAAAACATCTGTATTTGTTGAGTAGTTTAGTGTCTATTAAAGAGAAGCCTTGTGATTTTCAAGACCTCACCCACCCATTTCTCCTTCTTGTGAAAACACAAAGTAATTGTGATTGAACATGTTCCTTGACCCTCAAAATCAACTGTCTTGGAAAGAGTTTTCTAAAGTAATCACAAGGAAGTTGATGTTTTGTCCAGAGAGGTGAAGCCAGACAGTGAATGGCAGCATTTGGAGTACATTCAAAGAAGCCAGTGAATAAAGCAGTGACAATGATTGCTCAGTTGCAATAGAGACTTCATGATGTTGAGAAAATAGAGTCAGGTTGTCCCAGGACATAAGCCAAATTGCCAAAAGCAGCTCAGCTAGAAGGCTACTTAAGTCCTTGTATCCCACATGGTTCTACCAGGAATTCCAGATGAGTGGCATGGAGTTGCAGAATTTGGTATTTGCCTGCTGAGTATGGATGTGGCTTTGATCCAGTTTTTCTTTGCTCTACCCATCCCTCTATTCTGGATAGAGAATGCTTAATCTGCACCATTATGTTATGGAGTTGTGTAACTTTTTGATTTGTATAGTTAAGGAATTTCCTTGAACATCAGATGAGCCTTGGGGTTATACCTTTAAATAGTATTGGGTCTGTTAAAGACTATGGGGACTTCTGGCACTGGACTGAACAGATTTTGTGCTATGATATGGCTATGGGTCTATGAGCCCAGATAAACCTTCCTTTCTTAACTTGGATTTGTCAGGTATTTTGTCACAAGAATGAGACAAGCAACTAATACATTATTGCTTCATTGCTATAAAGTATGAGCTTTCTAGGAAAGTGTATTAGAGATGACAGGAGATGAATCATTCTTAGCAGAGGGAAAACGCATAGAAATGCAGGTTTGAAAATGCATGGTTTATTGAAGATGTTATAGAGTTAGGCATTTTAAAGCTTCCCGAATCTGCCAATTTGAAGAGGCAACTTTGCCATTGGTACTTGTGGAGCAAAACTGTTAGTAGTATGCACTTCAAGATGCTCTGCTGTTTAACCTAAGAAAGTTCTGAAGATTGTGTATCAACTTTACAGGTGATATATTAGAGAAATATGTGATTTGGGTCATTTGTTAGATCACACTTTTGCATCATAAAGGAAATGTAGATCTGGTTTTGATTCCTTTCTTCTTCATCATGCATAGAAATAACTGTTGTCTCTCTCATTTTACCTTGTATATTTCTGATGTTCTTTCCTATCTCAGAAACTAGTGCATAGGAACCATATGAGCAACTTCCCAACTTCCCTGGCACTTGGGCTTTCAGGGTGTTTGTTTCATAGGAAACATGACGGAAGAGTGAAGACTGTGTTTTATGCTCAGGCTCCCATCTACTTTGTTATCTTGTGCTACCTGGGATTCTATATGAAGGACCACTGCTCCACTTCAGAAAGTCCCTGTAGACATTATACAGTATAATCAAATAACAGTAACTCCTTCCCTGCCAATGCACGCAGCCTTGGCCCTTTATCACTTGCTGGCCTATTTGGCAGTAAAGAACATTTTGGTAAGTGTGTCATGCAGGAGTGCATTTAACTTGTAGGAAGGTAAAGAATGTCAAGAATACCTGCAAGGTGCAAAAAGTCTCTAAGACTCAGTCTGAGTCAAATGCATAAGCTGACAAAGATTAAACACAAAACAAAACAAACAAAAACACTCTGTACAACCAGATGTGTTGCTGCATTGTCTGATGTGTTTTCAAAGTGCCTCACGGTAATGGCACGAGTATTTACTGCATTGTAGGGCACGTGGAGCTAATAGTGGTGAGTGAAAGATCATGCGTGACCTATATCACTGACTCAGGCAGCCCAGTCGAAAGGGTTTGCCAAGCCTGTAACTTGCTGTGTGTTCATCGCAAGTTTCACAGCAGTGGCATCCTGGCACATTTGATGAGACCGCGGTCTCTTCAGTATCTCTAATAATGAAGTAGATGAGGGAGGACAGATGCAATGCTGTAGGAATTGCATTAGTATATCCTAAGTACTCTTAATACGCCCTTCCACAGAAAAATGTAAACAGCATTTTTTAAAATCTCCCTCTTTTGAGGTTTGAAAATGTATTTAGATTTATAGTCTTTAAAGAAAATGCATATAAAAATGGTTTCTTGAATTAGCATATCAATTACTTAAACCAAATGGATATGAATGATTGTACTGAAGTAATAACCTTTTGCAAAAGCTGTTTTATAGGATATAAAATATAGATGGTCTCCTGACTGACACAGGTACAGTATTAACCACTGAAGTGTAAATTAGAGAGGTCAAGAGTTTACTGTTGCCTTTGTTTTGAACATTCTGACAAATGGACATCTCATATTACAGGGAAAAATATGATAAGTATTTTATTATATTTGAAAGAAAATACAAAGGTAACTGATAGTATATTTCGTTCCAGCTTGAAATAAAAGGCAAGCAGTTCCTGGCCTGTGAAACCCCAGTGACGGTGCCTGACTGTCATTATGCTGGCCCCAGTGTTGAGGGACATGAAGGACTTTGGCTCCAGGTGAGTTGAGTGTGTCCAACATGGCCACTTCTCCATGATTCAGTGTTGCTTTTCTCCCATCTTTATCCTACCAAATTCATACTGAGATTTCACAAGCACTTTTCAAATACTAAAATCTATTTTTTTAACTTTCATTTTTTATTATTTTTAAAATCTATTCATTGTAGCCCACTCCCTCAACTCCTCCCAATCCCAACTCCTCATCCCCTACTCCACTGAAAGTAGGAGTTCTTCTCCCCTGCCACCTGGCCTAGTTTACCAGAACTGCCTGCATCCTCTTCCTCTGTGATCCTGAAAGGCCACATCTCTAAGGGCAAGTGATCAAAGAGCAGGCCTCTCAGTTCACGACAGAGGCAGCCTCTGCTACCCTTACACAGAAACTCACATGAGGACTGAACTGCTGTGGGCTACATGTCAGCAGGGGAGCTAGATCTTCTCCATGCATGGTCCTTGGTTGGTGAATCAGTCTCTGTAGGAAGCCCTGGGCTCAGAATCTTTAGCATTGTTGGTCTCCTTGTGAGGCTCTTGTCCTCTTTGTAGCCTTCTGTACCCCTCTTCTTCCATAAGACTCCCTGTGGTCAGCCCAAAGTTTAGCTGTAAGTATTAGCATCTGCTTAGATTCCCTATTGGGTGGAGCCTTTCAAAGGACCCTCTATAGTAGGCTCCTATTTTGTTCATTTTGTTCCCTCTCTTCTACCACTTCTGTTATTTATCCAGTTTGCCATTCTGAATAAGATGTAAGTATCCTCCCTAGGGGCAGAATCTGGAAACAACCTAGATGTCCCTCAATGGAGCACTGGATACAGAAAAAAATGTGGCACATTTACACAATGGGATACTACTGAGCTAGTAAAAAACAAGGAAATCATGAAATCTGTAAGCAAATAGTAGGAACTAGAAAAGACATCTTCAGTGAGGTAACCCAGAAACAGAAAGACATGTACTGTATATACTCACTTATAAGTGGATATTAGCCATGCAGTATATTTCTTTTTAAAAATAATTATCCTTTTGAAATTCCATGTCTCTAAAATCAATGCATGTTCCCCCTCATAAGTTTAAATAACAGGATTTGTAGCAATGCATAGATTTAATTTTAAAACAAGGTCAAAATACTTGCGCTACAGGGAAAATTTGTGATTACATGCCTGCAGAGGTGAAGAGTAGGGGTGGTAGTTCTAACAATGTTCCCCAGTACCAAACCAGCCTTTCCAATACACAGATGGCAAAAGGCTGAAATACCACAGAGACAACAAATTTTATCACTCAAAGAATAGACAATTCAAACAAGCTAATTGCTCAATGACTCAAAAGACTCCTTTATCTTTGATTTTAAAATAACAAATGTTCTAAACTGACAGATTTAATCATGTTGTCCTTACTTAAAAATGTATGACTGAGGATGTTGAGCATTTCTTTGTTTCTCTGCCATTCTATAATCCTCTATAGAGAGTTCTCTGTTTAACGCCATGACCCATTTTTTAATTGTATTACTTGATTTGTTGCATTTTAACTTCTTGAATTCTTCATATATACTGGATATTAGCCTTCTGTCAGATGTAGGGTTGGTGAACATCCTTTCCCAGTCTGTAGGCTGTCGCTTTGTTCTGATTACAGTGTCTTTTGCTTTACAGAACCTTTTCAGTTTCATGAGATCCCATTTATTCATTGTTGCTCTTAGAGCCTGTGCTGTTGGTGTTTTGTTCCGGAAGTTGTTTCCTGTGTCAATGAGATCTAGGCTGTTCCCCACTTTTTTTCTAACTGATTTAGAGTATCTGGTTTTATGTTGAGGTCTTTGATTCACTTGGACCTTAGCCATCAGGGAGTTGCAAATCAAAACGACCCTGAGATTTCAACTTACAGCCATCAGAATGGCTAAGATCAAAAACTCAAGTGAATTGCTGGAGAGGATGTGGAGAAACGGGAACCCTCCTACATTGCTGGTGGAAATGCAAACTTGTACAACAATTTTGGAAATCAATCTGGTGCTTTCTTAGACAATTAGAAAGAGCGTTTCCTCAAGATCCAGCCATACCACTCCTAGGCATATATCCAAAAGATGCTCAAGTACACAACAAGGACATTTGCTCAACCATGTTTGTAGCAGCTTTATTTGTAATAGCCAGAACCTGGAAACAACCCAGATATCCCTCAGTTGAGGAATGGATACAGAAATTTTGGTATTTTTACACAATGGAATACTACTCAGCAATTAAAAACAAGGAAATCGTGATTTTGTAGGCAAATGGTGGGACCTAGAATAGATCATCCTGAGTGAGGTATCCCCAAAGCAGAAAGACACACATGGTATATATTCACTTCTATAGACCTATAAGATAGGATAAATACACTGAAATCTATACACCTAAAGAGGATAAACAAGAAAGAAGACCTTGGGTAAGATGACACTTAGAAAGACAAATGGGATGGACATTGGATGTAGGAGAAAACAAGTAACAGGACAGGACTCTACAGCACAGGGCCTCTGACTCTACGTAGCAGTGTATCAAAGCAGATATTAAGACTCATCACCAAACCTTGGGAAGAGTGCTGGGAATCATATGAAAGAAGGGGGAGTTAGTAAGACCTGGAGAGTACAGGAGCACCACAAGGACCAAATATATCAGGGCACAGGGGTCTTTCATGAGACTGTTTCTCCAACCAAGGACCATGTATGGATATAACCTAGAACCCCTGCTCGGATATAACCCATGGTAGCTCAGAGTCCAAATGTGTTCTCTAATAAGGGGAACTGGGACTATTCCTGACATGAACTCAATGGTGAGCTCTTCGACACAGCCCCCCCCCCCCAGCCCAAGGGAGGAGCAGCCTTACTAGGCCACAGAAGAAGATATTGCAGCCAGGCCTGAAAGGGCAGGGAGAAGATGAGGGAGGGAGGGAGGGATTGTGAGGGAAGGAGGTAGGGGGCTACGGCTGGGATACAAAGTAAATAACCTGTGATTAATATAAAATATAAATAAATTTTAAAAAATATCTGACAGTAGAAAAGCATCAGAATGAACCTTCCATAAGACAGAGTCACAAACTGTTGAGGTAGGAAATAGATTAATAATAACAACTTAATTAAAAATATATACTTTGCTAACTCTATGTAGAAGTCTTCAAAATTTTTGTATTTTATGTGTAATTCTCATTGACTCTCTGCTTTATCCAGATTCAAGGATGAAGGAAAAAAGAGAGAGAGAGAGAAAAAAAACCAATCAAGTATACTAGGGACAGGGCTCTGAAGAGATACAAAGTAAACAATAAACATTTGGTCTTTTTATCAAGTTTCTTAACATTGCTCCCTGTTGACACAGGGATTCTATATGTAGTGACTTAATGTTAGGCAATAACTGGGAATGTCTAAAAGGATGTAAAAACGGGATGCTTCTTACAGTCTGTTTCAATGGCATTGAAAATTACGAACATCTCAAGTATGTTCGTATATGACTTATAAAAAGGTATTTTTCAATGGTAAATCTATATAACTATTAAAAAACACAATGAGAAGAATCAGTCATAGTTATAAATGGTAAAAAAGGACTTTAATATTTATATATAAAATATAAAATTTTAAACAGAGTTTCTAAGGAGTCACTGTGATAAATATACTTTTACCTGTCTGGGATTTTAATGGCAAGTATATAATATATATTTAGTGCCATATATAATATATAATCTACATGGTATATATTGATTAACTTTCTGTATTCTAATCTATATTTTCTATAATAAAAGGGCTTCTTTATTTGGAAAATTGTGTCTGAAACTTTTTCATAAGAAAAAATTAAGACTTAGGAAGGAAATTTGATGAAAAGAGTAACTTTATTTTCCAGAGACACTAAAAATATTTCCAAGGGTTAAAGTAAAATTACTTATTGTAGACAAAATCAAGATACACCCAAGTTTTACTTTCCAATAAATAAAAGTAATCACTAATAAGAAAAAGTAATCACTAATTTCTAGTGATGAGAAGAGTTGCTGTCTAATTTTTATATAAATTATTCAAATAATAACCAGAATATGAATAATATCTACATTATTCTCACATACATTGTACATTTTGTGAAAACTTATAGAAAAATAATACCTGTGAATATTAATATAGCTTATATTAATAAAAGCTTAGAGTATTTCACTGTATATGTTAAATATTTTTCACCAGATTAAACATATTAAAGATTTATCACTTAGGTATCAAAATGCTATTAATTTAAACACATTAGTAACAAATTCAGACTCAACAATAATGTTTAATTTTAACCAGATTTGAGTTTTCTACTTTACTTTTTCTGTGTCTTTCATCTCCTTGGCTATATGCTGTACAAAGACTGAATCTGTCCTGCCTGAAAGCTGTCTTACAAGTCTATCCCTTTGTGTCTCTGAGTGTGTCTTGTGTCTTTTAAGTGTGTCTTTTCCTAACAAAGGTCTTTGCTCTGTATTTATTGAACAGCTCAGAAGATATTGCATGGTAAAGAAATAAGAAGTGCTTTACAGAAGTCTTTAACAGTTTCACAAGGGATTAAGCTAATGACTCCAACTGACCCAGATAGCACAGTTCTCAAACTTCCTTGATTATCACACAATATCTGCAAGTTGCATTCAACATTTGGGTTGGGAATTCATTTTGTAAGGTTTCTTTCTTCCTATCTTTGCTGCTTTCAGCAAATTATTACTAAAGCACACATGTATTATTATTGGGAGCCTGGAATAGAGCATAGATTAAAATTGTAACTATGGTTTATCTTAAGTGTTAAGAGTCAATTACATGGGAAATTGAATGCAATTAGGATGGGTTTTTACATTGTTTTCTTAAAGGCAGGTTAAACAAAGGCTGAGTATACATACAGTAATACCTACAGTCTTAAGTTTTAAGTTACCTTAAGGTGTATTATTAACTTTGTCTGTGAGGTCCTACAAAAGTTTCATTCTCTTAGAATATAAAGGGTATTTTCATATTTCATCGTCATATTTCAACATATATTTATATAATATAAATACTGCTGTTAGTAAAAAAAAATCATTGTATAAATAATCATAGTATTGAGTATGCTGCTTATCAAATGCCTGTAATTTCCTTCTGTTTTGTGGCATATTTCTCTTTATTAAATCTAATTTTGTTTTCATGTCTTGCATCATTTCCTTCATCTGTTTGAATGTGGATTCCTGTCTTTTCATGATGGCCTCTATTTTTTTGTTTGTTTCCTCTCTATATGCCACTACTTTTGTCTCTATTTGTTTGGTTGTATTTTGCCAGTATTTTTTTTGAGATCTTTGTTCATTTCCTCTTTATGTGCCTGTAATATATGGATAAGCCTAGAATTGAGATCATTTTCCTGTGTTTCGATGAATTAGCATGTCCATTGATTTTTGGGGTTGCTGGAAGCCATGATGTTCTGATTTGTGTTGGATGTGTTCTTCTTTTTAACTATTTTTATATCTATTAATTAGAGTTTATGCACTTTGTATCCCCCTGTACCTCTGTCCCACCTCCCCTCCCAATCCCATCCTCTGTCTTCCTCACCTGTGTCCCTCTCCCAGTCCACTGAAAAGGGAGGTCCTCCTCCCCTTCCCTCTGATCCTAGTCTATCAGGTCTCATCAGGAGTGGCTGCATTGTTTTCTTCTGTGGCCTGGTAAGGCTGCTCTCCCATCAGGGAGAGGTGATCATGGGGCAGGCCAATCAGTTTATGTCAGAGACAGTCCCTGTCCCCATTACTATGGAGCTTACTGAACTGCCATAGGCTACCTCTGTTCAGGGGTTCCAGGCCATCTCCATGAGTGGTCCTTGGCTGGAGTATCAGTTTCAGAAAAGACCCCTGTGCTGAGACTTTTAGGATCTGTTGCTCTCCTTGTGGAGCTACTGTCCTTTCTAGGTCTTTCTATCTCCCACTTCTTTCAAAAGATTCCCTGTACTCTGCCTAAAGTTTGGCTATGAGTCTCAGCATCTGCCTTGACATCTTGCTTGATAGAGCCTTTCAGAGGCTCTCTGTGGTAGGCTCCTCTGTCCTGTTCCTTATTTTCTCCCTCCTTCAATGTCCATCCTCTTTGCCCTTCTGAATGGGGATTGAGCATTTTAGCTAGTCTCCTCCTTCCTGATTAGCTTCCTTAGGTGTACAGATTTTAGTATGGTTATCCTATATTATATGTCTTGTATCCACTTATGAGTGATTATATACCCTGTGTGTCTTTCTGTTTCTGGGATACCTCACTCAGTATGATCTTTATTGGATATGTTCTTATGCAGACCTCTAGCCATCTGCTTATCCACAACTTTTGCTGATCATTCCTAGAGTCTGTACTTCAGACTGGGTCCATTTTTCTCTGGTATCTGGAGTATTCTTCAGGAAGATGAGAGAGGTCCACTGATTTGAGAGTGGATGTTGTTTCAGCAGTAGCTAAGGGAGGAATGTCATAGGCGCAGGTGCATAAGTGCAGACAAGCAAGTGTAGGCATGTGCGTGGAAGTGTGCCTTGAAGGACATGGAGCTAGAGCATGTAGATGCCTGGGGTGTAAGGCTTAATCACAGGAGGGGATACAGGTGCTGGTGCTGTTCATCGGTGCAGTGCACATGCACAGGTGCCCTGAACACCTCAGTGGCCCACAGGCCTGTCATACTGTCTTCCTTGATCTGTCCGGGCTCCAGGAAGTGTTTGCCTGGACTCCAGGGGTGGACCACAGAACAGGGGTTTCGAAGTTGAGAACGCTCTCCCAAGGATATTTAAGTTGCTTACAGTGGGTATTATGTGGGAAGTACCCGATGTCTGGCTGATAGAATAGAGAGACTTTAGATCTGGGGCTCTGCATGCCCTCACTTGAAGGCACACTTACTTGCTTGCAGGCCTAATTGGAAACCACAGGGGTTCCCTGTGTATTCTACTCTCAGATATGGGTCTGCAGGGGCAAATGAGAGTGTAAGAGATCCATCAGCTCAACAAACAGTGTCCACTGTTTGTCCACTGGGCAGAAAGACACTTATTTGGGTAACCGCTTTTGTTGTCTCAGTCAGGGAGCATGGAAGCTCAGGTTAGGGCTGGTTACCACCCTGCTGCCTCTGCTGCACTCCTGGGAGGCCCATTCAGAGGCCTGCTGGGATGTCTGCACAACTGCCCATAGCCACAGACCTGGGAGGCAGGTATAGTAGTCCCCTGGGAGGCCCAGGAAAGCCTGTACAGCAGCCCCACAGACCAGAGAAGCCAGTACAGTGCTTCCGATGGGAAACTTGGAGGCCTGCCTCAGTTATGTAGTCGGGAGGTCCATGCTTGGAGCAGAGGGCACTGGGGGGCAGCCTCTGCCAAGGAGGGAGGCTTGTTAATGGGAAATGCAAGGGGAGTTGAATATTCGCCCCTCTCAGTCTCTGGAGTCATCCGCAGGTGACCAAATGGTCTCAAATGGATCCAAATGGTCTCAGCTCACGGTGTGTCCCCTCTTGACCAGGAAGCCTCAATGTCAATGTTCTGGCTTCAGCTGCCCCTCCACTCACCAATTTCAAAGTTTCGGATCCTGTGCCCCTCAGATACGATGTGCACTGGTGGCTGCCATCTTAGATCTTGGAGTATTTCTCTGTGATCCTTTTTATTCATTTCTGTAGCATGTAAGTTGTACATTTATTTGTATTATCGTAGAATGACATTACTGAAAACACTGGTAGTTAGCCCTCTCAGATGCCTTCCCACATCAGTGCTGTCTAGGACCGTTAACTCTTTGTAGTATTACTGTATATCTCATGTCTATATTCTATGTTCAACTTAAGTGCAGAAGTACCCACTGTGTATTTTACATTACATTTAGTATTTTGTACTTTTCAGCAAAGACTTCCATATTTTTAAATCCATAACTCTAACCAACCTCTAATTGTGTGTTATCCCACTATTACAAACAAATCAAAGGTATCTTAAGCTTTCCCTCTGCAATGTTGATCTTAATTGAAGCAGTACAAGAGGTGGCCAGGATGAAATTTTAAAGCAACTCAAATCCTTCCCACTGCATACCTCTGAAGAGATGCAAGTAGTCATGTTCATACACTTATTTCTACTTAAACTTTTCAAAGTTCCCAAATATTTATAATCTCAAAATAAATCATATTCTCTAGTTCCCTATTTCTTCCTTCACCTGTTAGTCATTCCTTCTCCCTCCCTCTATTTCCTTTCATAAAAATATACTATTACACCTTGTTCCTCGGGCAGTTCTACACACCTGTTCACTCAAATTTAATCATAAGTAAAGTTAATCCTCATCAGATGTCTTTAGCAGCATCATTTCTTTCTGCCCTCTTTGGCATCAGGTTTGGAAAGGCACAAAGAACAATGTGAAAGATGATTTATCTAGATGGGCTACACCATCTTGTCCTCAATACATACAGAACTAAATTTCTGAGCAAGTATATTGATTATTTTTGTTTCTTCCTTTCCATATCAGTCATAAATAACTGATAATATTGATTAATTAAGGTGCTTGTCCATATATCTCTCCAACATGAACTTGATAAATATGAAAATCAACCATTCATATCAAAAGAAATTAGAAGAATAGAGAACAAATAAATGCAATAGAGGGAAATTGTGGAATGCAGACATTGAAGCTGCTGATTTGGCCTCAAGTACTTTTTCTGTCATGTAAAAGGTTCAAAAATCAGTTCTTGCAAGTCCATTCAGCCATGACTCAAAAGTTTCATATTGTTTTCTTCTCCAAATCAACTAATATTTGTAAAAAAAAAAAAACCTTTTAATCAGATTTTAAATGTTATGCATTTAAAGCAAAGATGTTTATTTTCATTCAAAAAGAGTAGCTAGAGAATCAAGTTTAGAGGAAATAATGGCTTGCATAAATTAATTGTTGTCAAGTTAAAAAATATGTACGTGTGTGTTCCTAGTTGTGCTTGAAGTATGTCTTTTTAATCTGTTTAAATATTGCTTTAAAGATTTCTTTTGTATGTGTGTATGTGTGCGTGTGTGTGTGTGTGTGTGTGTGTGTTCACGTGTCAATGAAGAAATCAGATTCCCAGGGAGCTGCAATTACAGGTGTTTGTGATCCAGCTTATAACAGTGCCAGAAACTGAACTTGGATCCTCTGGAAAATCAGCAAGTTCTCTGAACCACTGAACCATCATTCTAGCCGAAGAACACTGAATTAGAGACTAAATTATTTTCCATATTAGTGTTTTATATGTGATATAAAATTTATCACTAGTAAGCAAATTTAAAAATGGTGGCAAACGCCTTTAATCCTAGCATTGAGAAGGCAGACTTTGAGGTTATCCTAGTCTACACAGCAAGTTTCAGGCCCAACAGGGTTACATAGTGAAGCCTTGTCTCAAAAATAAAATAAACTTTAGTTGTTATTATCAGGCCTAATGATGTTAGCAGCCTGAGGCTTCTCTGGGTGCTCTCTCTCTCTTTCTATCTCTCTCAGCAAAATGCCTTTGTTTTATTCTTGTGCTGAAATCTTTCCTCCTGGTGGTCTAATGCCTCTTCAGAATGGTGTTTCTGGAGAAGGTTTCCTTCATTTCACTTAAGGTACATGGGCTCCCCATTAGTTAGCAAGGTTCAGTGCTTCATAAGGTGTCATAAGGTGTCTCTCTTCTCTTAGGAAAAGGAATTCATCACTAGAGAAAAACCCAAGAAAATGACATAAAGCAATTCATTTCCATGACATCCATTCAGAAAACACATGTGATATGAAAATTAAAGGAGCAAAATGTTAAGACGGAATTGACTCATTGATCTGGAAGTTATTTCCAGCCACACATTAATCACTCCATGATCTCAAATTTCAGCTGCAGTTAAATGTAGCAGTGAACGTTATTCATTGTGATCAACAACTGTAGTAATATTAAACTTTACACTGAAATTATATTTGCTGATGTAAATATTCTGCATAGCATAGCAAAATAAAGAGAAATCATATGATGATGCAACATTTCTTCAAACAGTGGGTGTTACAAGTCATTCAAGAGCAATCTGTAGAATAATTAACATCAACCAGTTCTTCACATTTAAAACAATTCTATTTCCAAGTAACATGTGATAGAATCATGAATGAGATTGCTATTAACCAAAAATCAGATATGGTTTCCTTTACTCACATAGTTAAAGAAAGTATAAGTGTCTGGAAAGTCACCTGGGGATATAATGAGACTGGCTTACAACAGGCTTTTCAATACCTAAAAATATTTGCAACCAATCAAAGTATACCAAAACCTACTATGACTTGTAAAAATGGCTCAAGACATAAGAGCACTTGCTCCTGTTACAGAGGACCCATATTTGGATCCCAGCTCACCTGCCAAGTGGCTCACAACCACCTATAATTCCAGCTTTAGGGAATCCAATAACCACTTCTCAATTCCATTGGCTCTTGTACTCATGTGCAAATATGCCCACACATATACTTCTGCACTCATTTAGTTAAAACTAAATATAAATATCTTAAAAAATGTGCTAACACCTACTCTGTACATTGTCATGCACTAGATCTCTGAAAAATACTGATATCAGTAAATTTTTAGAGTAATTTATCACTAACTATTGTAAACACAGCATATATAAATATATCAATAGTATATTACACAGTACATTCACACAATATCCAGTAACTCTCTTGGTTTTAAGTGCTAAAAAAAACAAAAAGAAATTGAGTGTCAGTTGTTTTCCTTGTTGAATACAAATGTGATAAGCAACTAAGAAGGTAGTGGAAGGAAGCTGAATTAAAAATGAATCCAAATAGGATGGATGTATTGGCTAGGGAAGTGACACTGAACATGGAGAGAATGGTAACAGCATGGCACAAGAAACGACTGTGAGGATTTTAATGCAGGAAAGTAGTGAAGGGTAATACAAAAAGAGAGCAGCATGTGTTTCTCTTGTTATGTCTTTAATTTCATTTCAAGGTGTTTTACTCTGTTTTTATGTGCCTCCTCCAATAATCATTGTGCTTCGCATGCTGGGCAAAGCCCTTACAAAATATCCAGTAGGAATGATTTTATACATCATCTTTCTAAGCATGGAAATATCTAATATTTTTACAATGATTGAGAATATAATACTTATTACTGCATCTGTGGAGAACACAGTGGAATTTATTGTCAAAGAATGAACAAGTGTGCCTTCAAAGGCATACAAAGTAAGCCAAAGTGAAGACTCTTACTGTAGTGAGAATTTTGGTTTCTCTAAAAAACACAGAAATATTATAAGAGTATGTTATTGTTTTAATCCAGTGGGTGGGGATTTTTCTTGTTAGACTCGTCACTGTTGCCCTGTTAGACTATGATTTGCATTGTGTTCTAGCAGAGTTGCAATTTTGCCAGCTACAAATAGTTTCTGTACCTGTGTGACTTTTGGAATTCTGGGAACTTTTCAGAAGCTATATAAATGTTAGAGCCCCAATGGATGGGTTGTTGGTTGATTGTTGGTGGTTGTAGATTGCAGTTTTATAAGTAGTGAAGTGCAAAGAAACATCAAGAAGAAATTAGATAGACTCATGGGAAAGATCAAACTTGCTCCAAAGACTGGACAGCTCTAACCAGCAAAAATGAGTATAATGATGCTGACACCCCTTTCCCTCTCTGTCTTTTTTTTTTTTCTCTACTACCTAGTGTTAGGAGATTGAAAGCAAAGAAAAAAGAGAAGAGAAATGTCAATGGAAAAGAAACTTATAAAGTAACAAACTGCAGTTACATCTTAAAACATTGTAACATCTTTAGTTTCTACTAAAACATCTAGTTTTCTACTACAAATTATCCCAGTGATATAAATCAGGCGCTCTTATACACAGTAAAATTTATCTCAGTATTTTATAGGAAGTCTATTTTCCACTTATAGTAAACAAATAAAAATTCAAATTTATGATTACATAATGCTGAATAAGGTATAGATTAACATGCAAAGGTTACATAGCATAAATATTCAGAAACTTGCTTTATCTTTCTGAATAAAAGCCAGAACTTCAATTTCACAAGGCACTTTTACCAACTACTTTATCAAACTTCCTAATATTTTCACACTATTAATACAGTAACTTTGGAAAGCAACTACAGCAAAAGTTTACACATGGTCGGTGTAGGGGAGAGGGAGAGAATAAAGAGAATTAAAAATAGAATTATCCTCTAACAGGGCAACCTATTAAGCTCTGGAGTCTAACAAATAAAATCTCACTGTCAGGAGCAGATTACTTCTTTTGGAGTTGTTGGCCTGTAAAGTCTGATAGACCCCAAATGTAGGCAACTGCTCTTAATCTATGTTGTCTTCTAGACCTTGATGGTAAGACCCTATTACTGAAAACAACATATCTTTGAGTCAAAGAAAATAGAGAAAAAAGCTAATAGTGACAAAGATTGACTAGCTTTCATAGTAGTGGAAAGTGCTATGCATAGTAATGGAAGAAAAAAATTATCAATCATTAATATCTAATATCCTGCCAGCTCCAATAATGAGTGCTTGCTAGATATGCCCCATAGTGCTTTAGTGGCATGGACATAAGAGAGGGGACCAACAACTTTCTGATTCGCTTTAAATTCCACTCCAGAAAACAGAAACACCATACCTCAGGTTTGTTACCTCAGGTAACAAATACGCCTTAGAAGAAAACCTACTACTATTCAAACTAACTCCTACTGACATTGTTATAGTCAGTGTTTTATTAGTGTAAATAGCAATCATGACCATGGCAACACATATAAAGGAAAATATTTAACTAGGGCTTGCTTACAGTTCAGAGGTTTGGAGCATTGTTATCATGGTGAGAAGCAAGGCAGCATTCAAGCAGACATGTGCTGGAGAATAGCTGAGATTTCTACATCCACACCCACAGACAGCAGGCAGAGAGAGAGAGAGAGAGAGAGAGAGAGAGAGAGAGAGAGAGAGAATGGGCCAGGCTTGAGCATTTGAAACCCTAGACCTCACATGTGAAGGTGCATATGTAAATTCACATTGGGAGTTGGACATGAAAGCCACTACTAGCACAAGTAGCTATTGGTTACTGATAGCTGCTGGGAGAAGGAAAGATAGATTTAAGAGCGTAGTCCCTAACATGCGAACCATGCTTCACACACCCAAGGACATTTAGGCAGCACAAATTGATATTGATAGTTTTTGTTGGTGTTGTTGTTGTTATTAATTCAAAGTTGAGCAGGAAAGAAGATGTGTTTCTGAGAAGAGTCAGAAAGGAGGTGTTGAATATTATGAAACCAGGTTTTACAAAAATTCTCAATGAACTAATAAAAAATGTGTTTACAGTAAGAGCAGGGTATAGCACCTCAAGCTCTGCTGACGATACTGGATAAGCTCAAGCACTGCAGGCCACTGTGGGCTACAACGTTGGTCCTCTTCTCTGAAACGATAAAAATAATATTCTGTAGAAGTGTTCCTATAGTTTTCAATTATCACTTTGATCAGTTAATTTTGGCTTGACCATTAACATATGTCCTTAAAAATCCATTTTAGGCATAGATTGGGATGTTTAAAACTGATCAAAGAATTTGGGGCTGGTGTTCAGATTTAAATTGCCATCCCACAGACACTCACTTGGAACAATATAATAAACAATGACAAAAGCAATAAAAAGAGATGGCTTTCAAAACATTTGTTTAAAGACAGGATCATGAGAAAGCAAGAAATTAAAGAAGAGTTGGAATTATCTCAGACTGTAAACAGAAGCAAAAAATTTAAAGACAATTTACTTTAAATATCATCTACTGGGAATCAAAATTTTTGAAACTGATAAAGTATTACTTTTTTCAGTATTTCTGCTCAATGCAAGAAAAATAAAACAACTGTTCTAAAAATTATTACTATTAAATGAATGATGTTAGGATTATCCTAAAGGGTAAATTGATTTATATGAAGGATTCTTTATTTAATACAGGAATATCTTCAGTGTTGTCTGTCATAATATTAGACTTCAAATATGAAACTCACCAGTTACCCTGGCAATCTAGCTGCTGGAAATGACATGCTGAATTAGAGCCAAGAGCATAACTGGCTACACAGTCAACAGGTTTCCTCTTATACAAAGATATAAATTTGGGCTCAATGAAAGCTGCCTTTATCTCACATTGTAGTGAAAACGTTCATCTGACATTTTTTGATAGTAATCAGATGGGGACTGACTGTTGCTCAATAGTATAAAACTTTGTGATCAAACTGTAGGAAAAGTATTAATTCATTTTAAGTTCCTGTAACAGTCAAATAACACCATCTATACCAAAAATCATGTATAGGAGCAATCTACAGTAGAAAGAGCAAATAATATTTTCTAAAGTTAAAATCATTTTTACCCAGTGCCCTAATTTTGAGATTACAGTAAACATGTCTAATCTTTTGAAATTTCACAAATTCGGTCACTAAGAGAAAGAAATATTGACATCTCATAGTCTTTCCTGAGTTGTTTACTGTAACTAATTTATAGGAGACTACCATAACTCTTGGGTTGCGAATGGTTGTTAGTTTTGAGATCCTGATGTGATTTGATTGGGGCCATCTATTTGGTACGAGTTGCATTCCCAGTTAATATCACAAATGACAGTACAGAAAGGATTTCTACTTTACTGTGTCTAACCTATTAAATGGGCAGCAAAATCAGTGGCCTTTTGTGCACAGATATTTATGTTATAAAAATTCAGTTATTTAAATATTTATAAAATGAGAGTTGAGAGCAGCACTTTTGAAAAGCAGTTAATAATGAACAGACATCAAGGGAGCTATCATTATAACAGCAAAGTGCTTTGCAACTCCAATAACTTCAGTAGTGCAGAAGCAGGCCATCAAACTTAATTAAAAGCAGTCAAAAATAAACTGAGAAATTGAACTGTAAAAGGCCGTCCTTTGCCAGAAGCTGAAGGCAGAAAGAAAGCAAGGAAGAGCCTTGAAAGTGGTAATGAATTGATAAGCCTTACTGCCTGCAACTTGTAATTCGCTCTGTCAGATTTTAGTATCAGTTAAACTAGATTAATAGAGCAATCACTGATTCTCTATCTTAAATCCTTCTTTGTCAGCCCCTTATTATAGGCTCCCATGATAGATGGAAGCCTGAGTGGGTCAAAATTTCTATGCTTTCTCTGCTCAATCACTCTTTAAATAATGCTGGCATCTACATTTGCTGGAAATCAACATTCTGATATTTTAAAAAGCAGAACTAAATTTAGTTATTGACAGACTGTAGCCCTCACTTCCAAAGAAGCTTAGCTTGTTTTTAATCAACAGAGGAAGAAATCCTCTGGATTGTGGATTGACAAGCCTAACACCACCAGGGGCTGCCAATGGGAAGCAAATGATAAAGAGAAGATAACAAATTGACTGTGGTCCCAAATGCAGAGATTAATGTGGGCTGCAGGACCAGGACTACAAGGCCAGAAACAATTTACCCTTGATCATTTTGCTTTTGTAATAATGGTCTTTAATGAAGCTAGTGCATCCCTGCTGTGGCCTTGTTATATTTTTTCAACATCAGTGAGAAATAGATTTCTCCAAATTGTAAGAGAGCTAATGAAACAGCAGGAATATTGAAGTAGAGGATCAATTACTTGTTTTTCAGTAATTTTGAAGTTTAAATGGCTATAACACAGATTATCAAGACAAGATAAACCATCATATTGAAAATCAGTGTGCAACAGATACAAAACACAAAAATGCTAAAGTAGATAAATGGTTTTGTTTTCTAAAATCTTTCAGTATGACTGCACAGTGTCCTTTCAAACTGCAAATGTTTGAGACATGACACAATTTTTTAAGACAAGAGAACTCAACAAATATAGCACTTTAAGACTGTCATAATTTAAATGTGAAAATTTAAAACATATTTAAGAGCCCTTTTGAAAAATGCTAACACTGTTGTTTATGCTTTAAATTCTAAACATTGTAACTTGAAGAAAGGCTATTTGATTGGAGTGGAAACATAGATAACTAGATCAAGACTTGGACAGAAGAAATACTGCTGTTGCTAATGAAGCACACTACATCACATTGTGACACACTCTCTTGTTTGTGGAGAGCTTCTGTAACTACCATGCTATTCAGTCCTAACAGAAATACTAGTAAGACTGGTATTCAAACCAGCGTTGCAGTCTTACGGATGCTACAGTAATGAAGAAGGAAGCCCAAGCAGGTTATATTATTAACACAAGGTTACACAAACACCTGAACCCACACAATAGTCCACTGCCCTTTTCATTTAGAATTTATAAGAAATACCAACTTTCAAATTTCAAATCACTGAGCTGTAATATAGTCTGCATTAGCAGAGAATGTAATTTCGATTTCCATCAGCTGCAGTCAGCCAGCAACAACATCTTTGTGCTGATATGGGAATAGCGTAGATCAATGGGCTCGTAGAGAAACAGGCTTTTAAGGTGATGGGTGTAACTATTCTGCCACATAGGTGGGGCCTCTAAAATGTAGGAAAAAACTAGCTGGTGAGGAATCTCAGAAAGGTTTCTGCTGATATTGTAGAGCGTCTGGAGGAGTCTCCCTGGACTTTGCAGTAGAAAGAGAAACTGAGGTGAGACTGAGTTTAGGGAATAATGATCCATCAACGTGGTCAATGAGGTTGACTTGAGAGAGATGGCTGGAGTTTTCAGAGAAAACCTTAAATCTAGTTAGAAGAAAGATGCTTTAAGTTTAATATCATACAGAAAAAGTTAGAATTAGAGTGGTATGGGGTGGGGGTTGGAATTTGCTCAGTCATTAATGCAATTGCCTTATAAGCATAAAGTCTTCAGTTCAGTTCTCATCATCCATGTACCAATAAGCTGGCACAATTATAGTTCCAGCACTGGGGAAACCAAGACAGGAAGAACTCTGAGATATGCTGGTTTATCAAACTAACTTTCCAAGTAAGTTTTCAGCCAATTAAGGACTTAGCTTAAAACAAACAAAACAACTAAAAAAAACAATGTATATCCCACCTGAGGAATGACACCTAAGATTTTACTTTGACCTTATACATACAGACACACATATGTACACACCCACAAACACACACACACATATGTACATGCACACATGGTATATGACTATAAAGAAGCCACTGCCATAGTGTATGGAGTGAAGTATTAAGAACTCAGAACAGGAAGAACTAAACTCCAAATATGAAGCTTATTCACAAACCAATTATTGTTGCTAACATAGATACTGTAGTTTTATCCAAATCTATTTTCTTTTGACTTCCATTATCAAATGAAAAGCTGGCACATTATCTTGAATAGCAAGACTGATGTCAGTAACAACAGCAGGAAGGGTCCACATGGCTGTAATCCCAACACTCAGAATGTTGAGGACAGAAGACCACCATAAATTCAAGGACGAACTGTTCAACATAGTGATTTGTCAGGGAAGACAGAGGGGACATAGGAAACCCTGGCTCAACAGCCCCCAATGTTAACTACAATGATAATAACACACATATTACTCACATGATAATCGGATAACATCCATTGTTAAAAATATAATAAATAAAAAGTAACTTTACTATACATGACTACAAAATGTCATAGCTTAACAACACAACAATCACACTAGATTTGAGACATTTACACCTGGTTCTTGATCATATTACTTACTGGATGTTCAAGCTCACGGCCTTCCTCTGCCCAGCATGTACACAGAGAGACTTAATACTTATCACTCACATAGGGAAAGCTCAAACTTCAAAAACAAAGCTCTGTATTCTATGAGTATGTACATTTAAGGCATTGTAAGTAATGGGCTGTCTGCATCAGCATATGCTGACTTTGCGCTCTGTGTCCAAGGCTTTGCTTAGGACTCTGTGCGCACTGCTCTTCATAGCAGATAATAAAACTACAGATGATATCATGGCTCCTGTTTAACATACAAAGCAAATAACGTACATCACATTTAAGTACCTTGCTTAAGATTAATCTACAAAACTGCTAAGTGATGAACCCCACATGCAAAACTTCTCTGTATTCATTCGAATAGCTTTCACGCCATTGTTCAAAAAAAAATGCATCTGCTCCTTCAGTTAGTTATCACAGTTCTGTTCACATTAAAACAAAAGATTCTAGCAACTAAAACTATATCTCCTTTTGCTATAATATGTACAAAGCACTTTGGGTTGGCATAAACCCTATTTGAATTAATAAGTTAATGAAAGTTTCTGTTTCATTGTCATGGGGCTATTTTCATCATTTCTGGAGCACAAAACTCCACCCAGTAACACGTAAAGACATGTGTATGAATTCTGAATGCCCTGATGCTTGAAGTTGTTCAATCATCCTTTGTCACACTACATTTTCAAACATGAACTGTCTGATTTGCATTGAGTACAACATGGCTTTTAATATAAAAGAATACTTAAGGCAAGTTTATTCTTGATAATTCTGTGTGAATAGGTGGGTTGGCCTCTTGTATGTGTGTGTGTTTCCAAATAAACCCTGACAAATATTCCATGTATGTGAATTTACCAACTTTCTAAGAGGAACTGGCACTCTTCAATTCAATCTTTTGTGCATTTTACAGTCGATTGGGGGTATACACAGAACTGTATAGTTAACCAATACGATTTGCCAATGAAAGTTGAATCAGGAGACAAATTTCTTGTCGGCTTTTAAAATTAAAGTAAGTGTTCTCATAATTGTCTCGTTAGTGTTACTGCTTTTCTGCTGTCTTTGTTTCTGTTTAAGACAAGCCTCGGCATCATAATGATGTGCTGGCAGGTCTCTGCTATGTCATGTTGTCCCTGGTGGAGAAAGTGATTATGTTACATAGGCTTCATTCAATCATGAGTCACAATGCTACTGACTGTGAGTTCGGTGGCAAAATATATTTTACTTTTGACTAATTCTGTGTGCCCTGGACTATAGAAGTCACCACAAACATCTTTATGTATATTAAGTTTATCTTAACCCAAATATGTCATTTATCCCAATCTCCAAGACAAGAAACAAGGGAAACATATTTTTAAAAAAAAAAATAGGAAATGATATAAAAACACTTAGAAAGTATTGGACACACAGTGGATGATTTTAAGTTTTTGAATAAAAGATGATCAACATTATACAGCTGATGTATTTTATTTATAATTATGCAACTCTTGGTTAAAATTGGAGAGCAATACAATAATCATGAATTAAACCCATAGGCATCCTCAAAAACTGCAGTCTCACAGCATAGAAGGAAAATTCAAGCTATGGGACTACTCTGAAAATAAAGTTAAACAACCCTTTCAGTAGAGTTGCTCAGAAGCTTGAAAGTAAATACCATTGTCACCAAGACACATGTCATTTTATATTAACTTATTATTTTTGATACAGTGAATGCATTTGAATGTTGAGTAAGTGGAGAGTTGGGGAGGATCTGGGAGAAGTGGGGAAAGAGAAAAGTCTAATCAGAATAGATTGCATGAAAAAAATCTGTTTTCAATGATAAATAAATATGTCAATGAATATGTGCATTCATAATTGCATATGCTTTGAGATAGTTTACCACAAGATACCTTAAAGCCCAAGAGTGAGAAAATATTGTATATACAGCATTTCAGTTATGTTTATAAATGTAAAGCATTGATAGAAATTGAAATTCTAATAAGATGATGAAAACAGAGTTCTGAGCTTAGCAAAACTTCCTTAGGGAAATATATAAGCTGACAGTCTGTTCTTTGCAAGTTGCCATAACTTATTTTTAGATAAAGTGGGTTACATAGTTGCTGACATTGTTTAAACTATTTTCTTTATAAAATTTCTATTTTTATCACATTGACATCCAGAGTTAACTATACTCGTACTCATCAGTTTGCAAAATTAGAAAGTTCAGAGAGACTCTATACCAGAAGTACTGATTTTTTTTTTTAAATCACAGCCTTAAAGACATCTAGTAATAGTTGGTATTTACCCACAGATGCTTCCTCTGTCGGGACAAGGATGTGTGTGCTTCCATCAGACTAGTAAAATTTACTTAGTAGACAGAGAAAATTTGCTTAGCATAGGTTCACTTAATTCATTAGTCACCCCAACTGTGTACATAGTAAATGAGATCTAGAAGGGCTATACAAAGTTCCAAACCCTCTGGCCACCACTGGGCAGAAGTAAGCTTGAGTTTAGGTAATGTAAACTCGTGCCTTTAACAAGGTTGATACACTTTCCATAAATTGCTCTTAACAGGGATTATATATTAACATATTCCTATGTAAATTGTGACACAGAACACAGGTTGTTTTACATGGCTTGATGAAAAGCCACTTGCATGGGTTCACTGAACTTTTGGTAAAGGTGCTGTGCTGTTATTAGTTATCTCTACTTCTTTACCAGAATCATTGCTCTAACAAGGACAATCACACAAACATCTCTGCTCTTTTTTTTTTTTCATCCTCCTCTAATTTGCTCAAAATAAGCTTCTCTCTGGAGAAGCAGAGCTGCTGTACTATGGTTTGTGTGTCTCTTATCACATAAGGTGACCCTTGAGGTGAACGTCACATCCCCACTTAATGTTACTATTTATTTTAAGTGTTTGCTTCACCTTCTGGCCAGTCTTAACCATGAGTTTTTTGTTTTTTTTTTTTTTGTTGTTGTTTGTTTGTCTGTTTCATTTTTTGTTTTGTTTTACAATATCTATTAATTACAAGAAGTCATATTCTAAAAGTAATTTTTATCCTAGTTGACTTCAGAAAGTTTAAAGTTTTCAGAGAAATTGTTTATGATAAATTCTTTAACATGCTATTTCAGAATAAAACATAATTCTTTAAAAATCAGTTTTCCCCCAGTATCACAAATCAACCTATACATTGCAAAATGATTCACTTTTATTTTCCCTAGTGTAAAGGTCAGACTATCAAACGAAGATCCTCATCAATATGTGAAATATGTAACCACTGTGCAAACTAAAAGTTAACTGTTATAGTGACTGAAGCAGTTAAAGAAAAGGATCAGTTTCTATGACTATGAGCTCATCAGCTTGCTGAATGAGAACTGAGCTAATCTTGGCATTCCAGTACACAGGTATTTCAGGTAAGCTGAACTCCAAGTGAATGTCTTTAGATACCACCAAGTCCTCGAGATCTGAGCACTGCTGCCTGCTATTACCATCACAGTCCATTCTCTCCCATCATTATGTGTAGGAGTCAATTTTTCCTTTATAATTTGGACTATATGATTTATATGCTGCTCAGGCATAACTCACAATCATCTCTAACTCCATTTTGTTTTTAACAAGGGGGCATGCAGACTGTACTGTCTGAGCAATTTAAGCCAAAAGGCAGGTTATTTTTTAAGTATATGGCAATTACTTATCTTTCTACATGCTATTCAGAAGTCCAGCTATTAAAGAAAATACAAGCAAAGAACATATTGAGAAGCTGTCTTTTCAACAGCTCTCAGTGCCTACAGTTAATGCTTAGGGGTAGATCTCAATGGTTTTTTTGTTTTGTTTTGTTTTTGTTTTTGTTTTTGTTTTTTTGTAAGAAACTTTAGGTTCTTTGAACATTCGTGGGATTTGAATATGATTATTATAAATAAAAATGGTGAGACGTCCTTGTTGAATGGTAATACTTAGTTGAACACTTTGCTGACTAAAAGCTGAGTAATGCTAAAGGATATATAACATGTTAGGCAATAACTTAAAAACAGCAACACTTTCAAGGAATGATGTGTGGACTTTGGAGACACAGGGACTACAAAGCCACACCTGAAGCATCACTGTCTGTAAGTTCTTAAAAGAAGACAGTGGGGAGAAGAAGAAGACAACCTTGGAACTATTTCAAAATTAAAACAAGGGCATGTGATAAGTGAAATGAAGAACTTTCTGGGGCAGTAGTCCATGACCTCCTGAAGGATTAGGTCCTGCTGCCAGTAGACAGCTACAGGCAAAGTAGAATTAGTCTTCTTAGGCAGGTGGCTGGAGATGCAGGCAATGCCGGCTGGCTCTTAATGCCTGGAATTTCTAAGCCTGGTTTTCTCTAAGATACTAAGGACTCCTTTTGCTCCATTTATTTCTACCCTGGGCACATGCTTTTGTTTTCACTTTCTAGTCAATGTAACATAAACAGGCTAATGAAAGGGAACATCCGAATATTATATCTTCAGAGTGAGTTTAGATGTTTTCTGTGTCCCACATTCTCTAAATAATAGATATCTTAATTGAAGATTGCATGTGGTAGAGAATACTATGGCTTTCCTAATTCAGGAGTCTGACAGAAAGCCATCTTTAAGAGGAGGGATTCACCCTGAGGGCTATCATGCTTGTCTCTTATCTGGACTGAGATATAATAGGGAATGACAGTTTATAAATTTGAAAAGGCTCAAAGAGAATGTTTAAAGGAAATATTGGAAGTTTAACCCACAAGAGAGCCTACTTATATATTCATTTAAAGTTACCAGTCACAGGATATGAAAGAGTCACCTCTATAAATGTGAGTAAATTCAAATAAACTCTGTTTTGTTCATGGTCAGTAAGGAAAAGAGGACAAGATACAGGTATGCGGGCCCATATTAGTGAAGTGACTAATATAGGAGGTATCTCCTTTTCACATGGTCACTCAAGAAAATAAGGGCTAGGAACTCTCCATGGGAAAATTCTGGAGAGGAAGACAAAGAAGATACAGAAGATATTCTGATATTTCTTAATTTGTCTTACAAATGGGCAGCTATCAGTGAAGACTCCCTTTACTGTGTCCTTGTCCATTCAGCCCTCTTCCATCCACGGTCCTTAATATTGAAATGTCTTGTATATAGGATTTTCTTGGATATAAACTAGAAGATAAAATGTATCCTCTATAGAAAAATGAGAATACTATAGAATATTATACCATCCTATAACTTGATCTCTTTGTAGGTGGGAGGATGTTCATTAATGTTTTTATTTGCTTGTTTTTTTGGTTTTTGTGTTTTGTCTGTTTGTTTGTTTTGATTATCTGCCTCTGTTTGCAAAATTATTATGACTATTGGTTACCTGAAGTCCAGTCATTGAATATTTATAAAGGCAAATATTTGTGTTGGTTTGATACTCCTCAGTCATAAGTGTTGACTGTCACACACTCATGAAAGAGATATCAGAGCATAAACATTTAAAACAAGTGTTCTGTCTGTATAACTAAAAGATAATAAAAATGTGGGCATTTTTATACAGGCTATAGGGAAGAGAGGTGCTTTTGATTCCACCATTTGCTACTAGACTCAATAGCAATTTTCTTGTCTAATGTAAACCAGTAGGTTCAGTTTTATAAAGAAACAATATTTTTGTGTGTATTATTATTATTTTAAACTATGTAAAGATTTCTGTAGTAAAACAGCTTATGAGGTGCTCATCCATAGAGATGATAGAGAGAATCCTCAGTCTAAAAATCTCTCAGCATTTAACTCCAACATCATATCTGCTTTTTAAAAGATTGTTTATTTATATGAATGCTTTCTTTGTATGTATGTCTAGATATTGCTTGCATTTCTGATGGCCACAGATCTCAAACAATTTATCAGAGACTTCAGGACTTATTCACAGAAGGCTATAAATCACTATAAAGGGTATGAGAAACCAAACTTGGGTCCTCTTAACAACAGCAAGTACTCTTAATTATTGATTGTGTCTTCTGTTCCACACAAAATGGTTTTAACTGGGTTCCTTGGTTAAGTTGTCATAGATGCTGTTAACATTAATTTGGTGGTTTTAGTGATATATTTGTTGCTTCTGTGTATTTGCTACAAACAGTGATTTAAATCCAAAATCCAGCTATGGCTGTGATTCCATATGCCATATAGCATAGTACTATCCTAAGTCAAAGAACTGGCATCTTCATAAGATCAGTTGCATGGATATAACCTAGAACCTCTGCTTAGATGTAGCCCATGACAGCTCAGTATCCAAGTGGGTGTCTCTAGTAAGGGGAGCAGAGACTGTCTCTGACATGTATTCAGTGACTTGTTCTTTGACCCCCCACGAGGGAAGAGCGGCTTTGCTAAGCTATAGAAGAAGATATTGCAACATTGCAGCCAGTCCTGATGAGACCTGATAAGCTAGGGTCAGATGGAAGTGGAGGAGGACCTTCCCTATCAGCGGACTTTGAGAGGGGCAGGGAGGAAATGAGGGAGGAAGGGACAAAGAGGGAATGAAGAAGGGGGCTACAGCTGGGATACAAAGTAAATAAACTGCAATTAATATAAAAATAAAAAAAATAATTAATAAAATCAGTTGCACTTGCTTATAAAAGTTGACCTTAGCAGGGCTTGATGGTTGACATATTCCACAAGAGAGAGTAAGGAGGTAGATTGGACATCCTACTGAATATCCAGCTTTGTATGCACCCTGTTATGTAAGATTGGGCCCTAATCACATGTGACCCCATTATTTTGAGAAGCTAGAATATAAAGCCCATGTAACTTTAGAAAGTGGATGTTCCACTTCTGCAGCTATGGGAAAGCCATTATAGACACTGGTTGAAGACTTTCTAATGTATCTGCTCTTAGTACCCATGGTCCTGACAGCACACTTTCATCCATGCTCAGTAAGTGACCTCAACAATCTCATTGTTTCCCCAGGGTAATATTGATGAAAATGATCTTTGGTTGTCATTGGGACCTTATCAGATGAGAATAGATATTTCATAGTCTCTCAAATTTGTAGAGGTAATTCTCATAGTTAATTATTAGTTCATGCTATTACATCTCATGATATTAAGATATGAGACCAGTAAATAAAAGAAAATGTTGGAAGGATGTAAACATGAAAATTGTTTCAGTAAAGCAGGATTATTTTATGTAATCTTGGTATATGTGTGAAGATTAAGATGGCTAGATCACTCAAGAATGGAAAAGTAGACTAGAAAACAAATTCAAGCTTTGAAGGTCTAGGTAAGTTATAATAAAATATATAAAGGAGAGAGCTGGAGAGATGGCTCAGCAGTTAAGAGAACTGAGTGCTCTTCCAAAGGATCTTAGTTCAATTCTCAGCCCTTACAAGACAGGTCAAAACTGTCTGTAACTCCAAGATCTGACACTCTCACATAGACAAACACTCAGACAAACCACCAATGCACATAAAATAAAAATAAACTATTAAAAATACATAAAGGATGAGGCTTATATGTAATGCATATTGTATTAATGTTTCTAAGGTCAAAAGTCAACAATTGTAAGGATTGGCTATATATTTAATCAAAAGACATTTACAAATATCCATTTTGTTTTGTTTTATTTTGTTTTGTTTTGTTAATGCACAATTATTAAAAATACCAGACAGGTATAACTGATTTCTTGGGTGTTCAATACCTATCCATAGAAACTATATTAGTGTTGTCACTGCTCAGAATGAATATAAGAGGTAATGTTTTCTCTCTTGTCCTTCAATTCCCAGGGAACTATAGACTGATTCTCAAAGTATAGGCTAAACTTGTGGATAAGCAATTATTCTCTTGTTTAGTAGGGTAATGGAAACCCCACTCAGTGAACTATAACTAATGTCTAGTCTATAAAGAATATCAGCAACACAGAAGAAAGATTTCCTAAATGCTCTTATGCAAACCTATGGTCAAGCAATACCTTTGACTTAACCTCACGTAAAACAACTGAGAAAAGAAAAGTTGGAGGGAGCAGAAGTTCCTTTCAAGACAAAGTATTCCCTAAAAACTAGATCCTCAATTAGCCTTAATAGTACAAAAAAAAAAAAAAAAAGAGGCCACCTATACCACCTATAAGCTCTTAAATAGTCATCAAGAAACTATAACCAAAAGCTGAGAGGATCGGTAACAGTCCTAGGGCCTACACTCCACAGACATTAGATGTTATGTTCAATCAACATATATGTTATCTACATAAATATTTTTCAATAATAGTTTCTTGATTTTAAAAAAAAATGATCAAATTTAAGACCTCAAATCCTGGATTACAGCTTCCCTACTTACAGCCAAAAGAGACATCACCATATTGTTTTAACCTAAAAATTAAATAGTGGCTAAATATATTTTTTTATTCTTTATCTAGAAGCTGTATGGAAAGTGTGAGGTCCAGAGGAAACTCCATTTTCCCAAATTCTGGCCACTAGACAAAAGCCAGTGTTTCTCGGGAATTTGGAAACTTTGTTCTTCTCTTCAAAATAAATGAATAGATAGATAGATAGACAGGCAGACAGATAGACAGAGAAGTCATTTCCTTTGTCACTGACAGAAAGGTCAAATGATTATCTGTGGGGTCTTTAAGTATAATAAAGTACATGCTGGTCTCCATGCTCTCAATATCATGAGAACCTGTTACACAGCACAGAATCCATATTAGTATCCAGGCTCTTCTTTTCACCTCTCCCCAACCGTTAACTTTCCTACCTCACAGGCTTTTCTTCTTCCAGCTACTCATTCTTTTAACCCTACCATCTCTTATGTTCTGTTCCTGCTTCTTTTATGGCATGGTCCAATCTACTGGCCATATTCTCTTTCTGCTTCGATGATGGTCCTGTCTCTCAGATCTATAAAAAAAAGAGAAAAAGAAACAAAACAAAACAAAAAAAAAAAAAAACACAACAAAACCTTCCCTTAACCATATCAGGGAACACTCATATTATCAGCTTGTACAGGTAGGACATCACACTAATTTTATGATCCAATACCTTTCAGAATGAGATTATGGGTTCACTTACTTTATAGGCCATAGAAAATGAGGAGACCAATAGATAGAGACTCCTGCAAGCTCATCAAAAAGATATTCCAATACACTTGAATTTGCATATTTTAAATTCTTTCCTAACACCAATCAAGGGATTTCTTTCCTACTATATTGGATAGTTGGGGTCTTTTATACAAGTCCCCTAGAGAGGTACCCCAAACCTGTCACACCAACAACCTAAGTTCAACTGAAATAAGTCAGAAGAGTCATTGCCTAATTCTGTAATGGCAGTCAGGGTTATCTTTTCATAAAGCTAACAGGAAGTAGAAAGGGACTAAGTGGAATATAGTAAAACAATCACACACACATACATATAGAGGAAAAAAAACTAATTTATTTGTTTACTAAAAGATAGAAATTTTCTTGGCACTTTCATCCTAGCCAGAAGCTAAAGATGTCAAAATTATCTAGGGAATTCTGACCTCTAATCTGGTTCCTAAATAATTCTTAGGATGCTTTTTTAGTGAGGTAAAATGTTAAAGCAGCTTATTTTATCTAATTTTTAGAAGCTAGTTTGTACTCTAATGAGAGGGACAGAAAGGGTGTGAATTTGCATGGTTAGGAAAGTAAGAAGGTCCTAAAAGCACTAGTTGAGAGGAAACAATAATCCCATTACTGTTGTGCCAGATTTGCAATACCCCAAAAGACCACCAGGAGTCAAGTCCATTGCAAACACATGATGACCTTTTTAGTACAAGCTATAGCTTGGACTCACATACCCTTACGGCCATAGTGGTTGAGAGCAGAGAGCTTCCTGCTTAAGTTAGGTGGTTGATTTAAAGATTCCAGTCCTTCCCAGTTCCCCAAAAAGGAGATGGGGCGAATTCCTGCCTGGCAAGCGTCTATTGGTTGAAACACAAAAGGGGATGATTTTGAATTGATTGGCCATAGGAAGGACCCAAAACCATTAATGGTCTGGCTTTCCTTGTTTGGCTGTCTTAGGAGAGAGGGGGAGGTTTCCTAGCAACTGCATCTCTAGTGGGCAGAAAAATAATGCAGTAAGGCTTGTTCTTCCCAACAGGTGGCTGGACATGGCTCCATCTATCTGGCCTTTGCTCAAGCTTATGCTTTAAACAAAAACCAATCTTCAAAAAAACTATTTTTTTTAATTCCTTGGTGTATCATTACATTGAAAATTTTTTTTCAAAAAGTTGCTTTATGAAAAGGAAGAAAAGAAAAAGTCAAAAGCCACAGTCCTGAAGAAGCTATCCTGAACACAAAAACGTGTATATAATATACAGTAAATATTTCATAGAAATCTCATGTCCATAATACACAAAGAACTATTTGGGCTCAATAACTGAGTCATCAATATGACCCAATTTATTACAAAGAAATAAAAAAGAAAAAAATATTATGTTAAGAAACTACATTGAAGGGGAGATATGGGGAGAGGGAAAACAAACACTCCTGGTCAAAAGAATAGACTCCCTGGCCTGGATGCACACCTAGCATTAGAATGGGGTAAGGTGAGGTGGACTCACTTTAATCCTTGGCAGTGGAACACATGGAATAATTAATTCTTTCTACTAGCAGCTTAACTCAGTCTTATTAAATCAATGATTCCTAAATAGGTACTTTCTCCCCATTACAGTTTCTTTTCCAAGATCAGACAAAAATAAAGAACTGACATCTTAGTGAGTTTGAAGGCAATGCTTAAAAATATAGAGAATTTATAAGAACTAATAAGTATGAGTCTGTTCTATCAAATACTATAAAACTTATTTAGGACAATGAATTAAAATCTTTCTATCTTCCCCACCTTGTAAGACCTTTATGCAAATGCTGAAATCCTATCAGCTAGTAAAACCTTTGTTTACAGGAAGGCTTACTGCTGATTTACAGGAATTTGATGGCTTGTTCTTCTTTCTCATTCATTTCCTGAGTGCCATTCTTTTGAGATTTGTCAGATAAATAAGTCTGTGAGGTTGAAGGTTAGCCAGTAGTGAAAAGACTCAGTCACTACCCCAGTGTCAATATAAACCAAATACAATTCTGTGTTTACTCTTCAGACCACATCCTCCAGATTAAGACTGAGGTTTGCCTTGTCCAGACACTTAAAAAGAAAAAGAAAGAAAGAAAGAAAGAAAGAAAGAAAGAAAGAAAGAAAGAAAGAAAGAAAGAAAGAAAGGAAGGAAGGAAGGAAAGAAAGAGAGAAAGAGGAAAGGAAGGAAGGAAAGAAGGAAGGAAGGAAGAAAGGAGAGAAAAAGGTTTGGGTACCTCCAAAAATTTCCATCAGTTGAATTATTGAATTATCCCACTCTTTGTGTCCTAAAGCTGGATTATTCATTGTGGGTTCTTGTTTTAGCTGCCTTTCTATTGCTATGATACTATACCATGACCAAGACAACTTAGGAAATTCAATGTTTGCTTCAGGATTGTGGTTTCAGTAGTTCACGAAGTTGAAGTCAATATTTGATGTTTGGAACAGTTTACAGCTCACCATGGTTTGGATCCATAAGTAGAAGGTAGAAAGAGAAATGCACACTGGAATGGCATGCCTCTTTAGAAACTTTAAATAGCATACTCAGTGACTTACAGCATACAAGGCCACACCTTCTGTTCCTTCCCAAATATTTTTAGGAAGAGTGCAAACACTCAAATATAAAAGCATAAGAGGCCAGTCTCATTAAAACTACTACTTGGAAACTTCAGGTGTTGTTACATTTCAGTTTTGTTATATTAGCCTGAGGAACAAGCACGAAAGATGCTGAAATCATGGAGAGCTATATAGTTAAATGTGCAGTTAAAGAGATCAGAGCAAATCCTATAAAGTACATGAATGCCTACCTTATTAGAGCTTTAACAGAGGGTAGAGTGAAAGGTACCTCTATTGAACTTTACCACACAAATGCATGGCTTTATTTCTCTCTAAGGAGTCCAGAAATGTCAGTGATGTAGAAGTAAGAGGAATGTAGACTCCTAGATCCACATCCATGAAGTGGCATAACAACAAAATTAGTTCAACAACTCATTGCTAAACTTGAAGATAAATGAGATGCACAGGGAGATGGGATTAACCGAGGTTATGCTTGGCAATAACAATGATGTGATATAGTGAGCAAGTTGACTTTTCTATTTGGTTAATTTTATGAAGATTGCTAGTACTTTTAAAAAATGACCTTGATGAATTAAAAAAATTAAAACTACTCTATTCATTTTAGCATGTCTTACTATCTACATTTCTGTCATTACTTAAGAATTTATTATATGTAGAAAAAAGATTATAATTTTCTAATTCTGGTATTCATCAAATGATTTAAAAGAGTCAATATGTTATGCCCAAGTAACATGGACCCCAAAGATCACGAGGAGCTGATTCTGATGCAAATGCAGTAGGGTCTTTTATTACAAGCTTGAGCTCAGGCTTGCACTGTCACCAACACAGAGGTGTAGAGTGTAGAGCCTTGAGCTCAGGGGGAGGAGGGTTGTTATTGGTTTACAGTGGGGTTTGGAAAACTACAGCTTAGCAGTTACACAATTGGGTGACATTCAGCAAGGGCAAGCTTGTTACAAAGTGATTGTGGCTAACATTGAGCAAGCTATCCATAGATCTCAGGAATGTTAGGTATTTCTATGCCATGAAATCATGTTCTATGACCAGGAAGGTGGGCTGCCCAGCACATATGCCCCACCCTGAGATAAGATACCTTCCCATTTTTTTGTGGTTATCTATAGGTTATTCCTTGGGCAGGAAGTTTTATTGTGTTCTTCCTGGAATTGGTTACTTATGGCCTAGTTCCTAGGATTGGTGACTTTTGGAGTAGGGGTTCAGGCCTGGTTCTCTCAAACACAGTATTCATAAAACTGATAATGCATTCATTATTTAGTGTACTTTTTGAGATTACAGATATAGGAAGAGTGCAGTCATATTTGTGACATTTTTGAGAACCTAGGAGACACTGTAATTCATTGAACCATACTCTCACGGACAACTAAGAAGAAAATAGCCCCACAATATGATTTGGTAGAAAACACACACACACACACACACACACACACACACACACACACACTCACACACACATATGATTGTCTATGTACAGAAGATTTGCACTGAGGAACCCTCACACGGATAATTGGTTCCCACTTGCTTTAACCATTTTTGACTTTCGGTGAAGCTTGTTCACCTTTGACAGAAGACTGCACTGTCCTCATATTCACCTATTACAATCAATGTCAAGTACTTATTAGTTTAATGAAAATATTCTGTCACCTTCATCTCCCCAAACCCAATCTGCTCTTACTCCCTGCTACATTGTCTCTTGCACATTCCATCCTCTATTTAGATAGACAGTGAAAAACAGACTAATTCTTCCTCTTAGCATTAGGTCAGGTTCCTTTTTGCTTGATTGTTTGTTCTTTCTGAGCTGAAGTCTAAAGTCTGGCTATCTTGGCCTGACTAGTCTCAAACTCCTGCGCCTGAAGAATTTCATGTTCCAGATTTGTCATTTAACTTGGAATTCTGCTGTAGATTACCATGTCTAGCTACAAGAGTGTCTTTGAGGAAAAAACAAAAACAAAAACAAAAACAAAACCTTAAGTTTTAAAAATGTGTACTATGGTAGTGGTTTGAATAAGTAGTGTCTCTCCCATAAGCTCAGAACAATTGGCCTTTAATTGGTGCCACTGTTTGGGGGAGCTCATAGAACTTTTAGGAGGTGGAGCCCTGCTGAAGGAAGAATGTCACTGAGGGTGGGCATTGTAGCTTTATAGCTTGTCCCACTTTCAGTTCACCCCAATTCTAATTCCCCTTCTCTCTCCCTCTTTGATTTCTTTTGATCTCTGTATCATAATGGAAATGAGTTTGAACAGCTGGCAACTAAGATAGTAGAATACATTCTCACTCACCAAAGAGCTTAGATATGTCGTGGAAAGATATAAAAAGGACTGATAATTAATTAGGAGCCCTAAGCAAGATAATTAACTTGTTCTCAATGGTGAACAGCTTCTGCAGAGTGGGCAGGCACATGCAATATGCAGTTTTAGAAATCACAGAAGCAACTCAATAGAGAAAATACAGTGAAAGAGAAAAAAAAAACCATATAATTAGCTGGTGCTTGAAAGTTATTGAAGTATTCAAAAACCAGCATGTAGCTTTACTTTTTCTCTTTCTTTCACTCACAGTAAAAAACATATTACATCTAGTAGGCATGGCATAGACATTTGTAGGGGCCAGAGATTAGCCTGAGGGGCTAAGAGTACTTGCTGTGCTTCTAAATATTCTTTTTTATTTATTTATTTTTACATTATTTCTTTATTAATTTGTATCTCCCCTGTGGTTCCCTCCCTCCTCCCATCCCAATCCTTCCCTTCCTCCACCCTCTGCATGCATGCCCCTCCCCAAGTCCACTGACAGGTGTGGTCTTCTTTTCCTTCCTTCTCATCCTAGTCAATTAGGTCTCATCAGGAGTGGCTGCATTATCTTCTTCTGTGGCCTGGTAATGCTGCTCCCCCCTCAGGGGAAGGTAATTAAAGAGCAGGCCAATCACTTCATATCAGAGACAGTCCCTGTTCCTATTACAATGGAACCCACTTGGATACTGAAATGCCCTGGGCTACATCTGTGCAGGGGTCTTAGGCTATCTCCATGCATAGTCCTTGGTTGGAGTGTCAGTCTCAGGAAAGACCCCTGTGCTCAGATTTTTTGGTTCTGTTGCTCTCCTTGTGGAGTTCCTGTCCTCTCCGGATCTTACTGTTTCCCACTTCTTAGTTCTGTTCCCAGGTCACAACTGTTGAGAACTCCAACTTCAGAAATCTAACCCTTCTTCTGGCCATTGAAAGAATGTACAGATGAATAGCAAACTCTCATAGAGGCACACACAAATATATAAAAATTATATAAATATGTAATTTCTTTAAAATGGGGTCACAAAATAAATATTGTATTAAGACAATTTTATAGAGTCATATAAAATATGAAAATAACTGAAAACACTTAACTTTTGACCTAACTTACCAGGTCTATAGTATCCTCTGGTAGCACATTCTGAAATTCAGTAGCATCATAGTTTTCCCATTAACCCCACAAACTGATAGAAATAGCAAAGAGAAATAGTTTGGCTATTTGTGGTAGAATAAACAGAAGACCTTTGCATTGATCAGTTGTAGTTGATCTTGACCTATTGGAATCAATTCTAGTTTTTGAGAGAAAGTAATGGCTAAATAGTTTCAAAAGTATTTTAATAAGCATCAACAATTTTAGGAATAAACGGGAGTCATATTGATGAAGTCTAGAGTATGCATTAAATTAATGAAACTTTAATATAAACATTTTTGTCAATGAGAAAATATTTATAAAATTATCTAGAATTTCATACTTGAATAGAAATGCCCAGCTCCTAATCTGAGACTTACGGAGTAATACATGAGTTTCAGGGACTTTCAAAGAAAGGTGTATAAAAGAAGGGAAGGAAGGTGGAATACAAGAAAACATATTTTGACAGGAGCATAAATAGGAGTAACTTGCAGTCAATTCTCTCAGTATTCTGGTGGAAGCAGAGTGGGGCTTACCATGAAAAGATGGATTCTATACTGATGACACAGAAAAATATGGAAAATACATTGAGATGCTGATTTATTTAAGAGGAGATTTGAGATTTCGCCTCTCAGTGGACGTATGACCACAGTGTGAGAAATTCTTGTGAGGTACATAAAGAAAACAAAAATTTGATTTAATTTCCAATATTATTCTAAACACAATGATAAATCTCACTTCATTTTCTAGCTTTTGCAATTGTAACTTAGACCAAGAGAAAGCAATACTTTACCATAAATATTAAGTGAAACAATACTGAACACAAATATCTGTTGTTTGCACCATTATCTGTGGAGCCTAGAATTTGAAGGCCTCTATGGATGAATTTTACATGGACTATTCAGGCACAGCTAAGAAGCGGTCATGTTTTAGATACCCAGGGACACTGAAGGAATGGCCAGGGAAATAGGCATACAGATAGACACTCATGTACACTGAAGTCACACTCTATGGACATAAACCATTGCCTTTTAATAATATTACTGCAAGACATATAAGTCTGTGATTAATGAAACCTCCTGATGTTGAATTTTGAAGTTAAATTTCTGAAAGCATCTTTTCTGGATAATAAATAAGAAAATTATTTTTAAAATCTGTGCCACAAAATACAAGTTGGAGAACTATGAATTCATTCTATGATGAAGTGATCAAACAGTTGACCAACTTCATTTGGTGAATAATCTGGATAGAGCTTCACCTTTAAAGACTCATGTTGCATATTTGCTTAACAAACCCATTATTCTCCAAAATATTTTCTCTTGTAACCAACACACCCCATAATGAATGCGGCACACATTTAACACAACTATCCTTTTACTTTGAGGAATATTGACGGAGAATCAATTTATTATTGACTTTCACTGAAACCAGAACTTTCTATTAAAAATTTTTAAGAAAATTTGTGTTTGAATTTGTTTTGTAGCCACACTAATATTAACCACCAAATACCGAGTAAAATAAACTTTGCTTTCTCAAAAAAGATGGGTTTGTGCATCAGAGATTAACTCTAATCAGAGCCATGCTGTCACATTTTCCAGTAGTGATCTAGGGTATTTGTAATTGATCAGGTTTGCATGATCTCATAAAACTGAGCGAGACACAAACTTTAAAAAATTATTAATGGAGACAGAAATTGTGGTACATTTACACAATAGAATACTACTCAGCAATTAAAAACAAGAAAAACATGAAATTTGCAGGCAAATGGTGGGATCTAGAAAAGATCATCCTGAGTGAGGTATCCCAAAAGCAGAAAGACACACACGGTATATACTCAATTATAAGCAGATACTAGACCTATAAGGGAGGATAAACATACTAAAATCTTTACACCTAAAGAAGCTAAACAAGAAGGAGGACCAGGGATAAGATGATCAATCCTCATTTAGAAAGACAAATGAGATGGATATTGGAAGAAGGAGAAAACAAGAAACAGGACAGGAGCCTACCATAGAGGGCCTTTGAAAGATTCTATCTAGCAGTGTTTCAAAGCAGATGCTGAGACTCATAGCCAAACCTTGGGCAGAGTTCAGGGAATCATATGAAAGAAGGAGGAATTAGTGAGACTGGGAGAGGACATGAACTCCGCAAGGAGAGCAACAGAACAAAATATCATGGCACAGGGGTCTTTTCTGAGACTGATACTCCAACCAAGGTTCATTCATGGATATAATCTAGAACCCCTGCTCAGATGTATTCCACGACAGCTCAGTATCCAATTTGGGTACCCCGGTAAGCAGAACAGGGACTGTCTCTGACTGAACTCAGTGGCTGGCTCCTTGACCACAATCCCTACTCCTTGCCCTCGGGAAGGAGGAGCAGCCTTTCCAGGCCACAGAGGAGGACATTGCAGCCAGTCCTATTGAGATCTGATAAGATAGGGTCAAATGGAAGGGGAAGAAGACATCCTCTATCAGTGGACTTAGAGAGGAGCATGGGAGGAGATGAGAGAGGGAGGATGGGATTGGGAGTGAATGAGCGAGGCTACAGCTGGGATACAAAGCAAATAAATTGTAATTAATGTAAAAAATAAAAATTTAACAAAAATTATTTCAGAGAGGAGCATGGTAGCATATGTCTTTAATTCTAATACTCAGCAGGTAGAAACAGGCAGATTTCTGAGTTCAAGGCCAGTCTGGTCTACAGAGTGAATTCCGGACAGTCAGGACAGAGAAACCCTGTCTTTACAAAGGAAAAGAAAATATTACAAGCCTGGCTGGATGGAACACACCTTTAATCCCAGCACTCAACACTCGGAAGGCAGAGGTAGGTGGTTTTAACGAGTTCAAGACCAGCTTAGTTCCAGGATAGCCAAGAATACAGAGATACCCTGCCTCAAAAATAACAAAACCAACCAACCAACAAAACAACAACAACAACAACAACAACAAAAAACAAATACAAACAAATTGTTCTTTTAATAACACCTGTTCTGTGTTTTTCATATTTATTACTGTTTTATTTTTTACTTAAACAGTGGTTATTCCTAAACCAACTATATACCCACATCACTACACAGAAACTAGGATCTATTTAGTTAACCTAGAGCACAATAGTGGGCAATGGTTACCACATCCTAAACGTCCAAGCCCTCATTGTTTCCTACCATTCAGATTTCTCACATTATACTTGCTTTTAGTCTTAATGTCTCTCATGGTCAGAAGTCCCCTCCTGCCAATCTCTGCTCTCCTACCTCCCACATGCTTCCTTCTCCTTCTTTTCCTTCTCTTCCTTCTCCAGAACAGGATGTCCCACTCTGTTATCATTACACAGCACTGGCTGGTTGTTTTATTGACAACACAGAGAACAAATGGTGACATGTTTACACAAATTTGAGGCAGATGATGCTAAGAACAAGCATCACAATGCAATGTCCAGACTGAAACCAGATAGTGGGGTAGAGAAATCAGCATTTGAATGAACAATGGTAAATTGTATATATTCCAGAAGAATATTATACCTACAAACACCAATTATATTTCATTGTTTTCCAGTATACTTGTCTTAATGTGTATTACTATGAAAGAAAGAGGAAAATAAGAAAGTAATAAAAGGAAGGAAGGGAAAAGGGAAGGAGGGAAGGAAGGAAAAATGGGAACTTGTGAAACTGAAAAGCTTCTTTCTGTAAAGCAAAGGACACTCTCAATAGAACAAAATGGCAGACTACAGATTGGTAAAAGATCTTCACCATCCCTACATCTGACAGAAGGCTAATATCATGGATATACAAATAACTCAAGAAATTAAAAACCAACAAACCAAATAATCTAATTAAAAAATGGGTACAGAGCTAAACAGAATTCTCAACAGAGGAACACTGAAGGAAATGCCCAATGTCCTTAGTCATCTGGAAAATGCAAATCAAAACACTCTGAGATTCCATCTTATTCCTATCAGAATGGCTAAGACAAAAACACAAGTGACAGCACATTCGGGCAAGGATGTGGAGAAAGGGGAACATTCCTCCATTGTTGGTGGGAGTGCAAACTTGTACAACCACTTTGGAAATCAATCTGTCCCTATCTCAGAAAATTGCGATTAGCTCTACATCAGGACCCAGCAATACCATTCCTGGGTGTATACTCAAAAGATGCTCTACAACAAGGACACTTGCTCAACTATGTGCATAGCAGCTTTATTCGTAACAGCCAGAATTTGGAAACAACCTAGATGTCCCTCAATGGAAGAATGGGTAAAGCAATTGTTGTACATTTACATAGTAGAACACTACTCAGCTGTTAAAAACAAGGAAATCATGAATTTTGCAGGTAAATGGTTGGAACTAGAAAAGATCATCCCGAGATGCAGATGCAGATGCAGAAAGTACCTACACATGCTATGTACTCACTTATAAGTGAATTTTAGTCATAAAGTACAGGTCAATCATACTACAATTCACAGAACCAATTCTATGAAGAAAGGGAAACAGGGTAAGAGAGGGAGCATGGAGAGAAATAAGGGTTGATATCAGACTGGGGAAAGTGTGGGCAGGAAGACAGAGGGCTCTTAGAGGGAAGAGAAACCTTGGTCGGGACTTCTCTGTGACAAGCTGTAGACTTACGATAGGGTGTATTCCTGAGAGGGTATGAGAGTGACTATTGCTGAAATACCTAGGAACAGTGGCCATGGAGACTAAAGAGGCCACCTTCTAACTGAACAGGACTCCTAGTGGTGGCAGGGAACACCAATCGACCCACAAAAACTTCGACCCAAAAGTTACCCTGCCTACAAGATATGCAGGGCCAAAAATAGAGCGGAGACTGAAAGAATGTACACCCAATGAATGGACCAACATGAGATTCACTCCATGGGAGATAGCCAACCTCTGACACTATTAACAGTACTCTGCTATGCTTACATACAGGAGCCTAGCTTAGCTGATCTCTGAGTTTCTCCACCCAGTACTTGATTCAGAGACTCACAACCACTCATTGGATGGAGTATAGGGAACTTTGTGAAGAGTGGGAAGAAGAATAGAAGGACCCAGAGGGGAAGGAACGCCACAGAAAGACATACAGAGCCAACTAACTTGGACCTAGGGGGCTCCTGTGGAGACTGAAGCACTAACCAAGGATCATGCATGGACTGGACCTATGCCCCCTAACCAGATGTAGCCGATGGGTAGCTTGGTCTTCGTATAGTTATCCTAGTAAGGGGAATGGGGGCTGACATGGACTCTGTTGCCTGTGTTTCTATCACTTTCCATTGTGGGACAATCTTGGGAGGCCATAGAGGAAGGGAAGAGGATGTGCTTAGTCCCAGATGCAACTTTATATGCTGGGCTGGGTGGGTGATGAGTGTCGGGTCCCCTTCTCTGAGGAGTAGAGAGGAGGGATAAGGAAAACAGGGAGAAAGGATGGGACTGGATGGAAAGGAGGGAGGAAGGTATGACTAGGATGTAAAATGAATAAATAAAAAATTAAATATCTTTTACCCTCATAAAAATGGGAGGAAGGAAGGGAGATAAAGAAAGTGAGAGAAAGGAAATAGGAAAAGAAAGAATGAATAAAATATATGATTCTTCAAGAAGCATGGATATATTGCTTTTTTCCTCTTGTGTTCTCTTCTATGAAGATATTAGATATATTAACAAGGTTAAATATTTTGATAATTTTAGTGAAAGCAAATCACATTAATGTAGCAAAAGGGGGAAATACTTAAGTCCGAAAAGTCTCATGTTGCCTGATTTTATCATTAGAGGGTTCTTACCTGCCTGCTCCCATTTCTCTTTTCCACCAGAGGGAGATGGAAACTCGCTTGTAATTCTGGAACACTGATTGTCAGCAGTAAGGCTTGGTATTACTAGGACGTCTCTAGGGGCCTCCATTTTCAGAGAAGTTCTAGACAGTGATAAGGCAGAACATGTGCAGTTGGAAAGTGTTTGTGTACTCATGCAGTACGATGATCATTATTGCATGCAGAAGATTCTGACAGCTACAGAGAAAGAGGAGAATTTACAGCAGAACTGAAGTTGGTGTTTAGCAAGGGAGCACTCTACCTCACCATAAAGGAGTCCAAACTTAATTTTGAACAAACGTCTTACTTGAAGCTGTAGTTTGCATTTTTAACTCAGAGACAAAGACGTAAGTGCCTTATTTTTCCAATTAAAGTGGTGAGTGTTCCTGAGAGTGCGCCCTGCTTAATTTTGAATAAAAAGATAAATGTGTCTGTGTATATACTTGCTTTCACTTTTACTTGTAAATATACCGAAAGGCAACTCACTGCATTTGTAGGTATCATTTATTTTATCTATGGTGTATATAATAGAAATATCAGAGGGCTGTACATTATTAACTCCACTTTGTTATTGTGCTTTCATGACATTTTTACATTCATGAAAGGACATTACTATATTTTATTTTTAAATTTTGTAAATTGGGGCAATATAGGCAGGCACTGTAGACTGACAAGAAGAAACAGGTGAAGTGTATTTCCAATGAAAATGACAGTCATTTTTAAGAAATTTTGCTTTCCAAAGGATATTTTGTTAAACAATAACTCCATGGAAAAAGTTTAAAGTGGATTGTTGTATTAAAATTGTTTTGTTTATCATCCTGGAAAATTTATATTGAAGTAAAAACATAAATCTCAATTAGTTTTATTTCCTGTATCCTGCTGTTATTTAGCCCAGTTACTTCACCAAATGTCCACAAACATTTATATCTAAATGAAAGATATAAAATAATCTTGTTGAAATTGGTTGGTGAAATGTTAGCTATTAAGGACACAGGATAATGCTTTATTTCCAAAATATTAACTTCATTGAAATGATTGTGTAGTGTGAGCTGTATTTCTAATGCTATGGTATTTTTCTTGGGATTTTCATGACAAAGAAACCAAATATGTCTTGACATTTGTGTATATCGATGACTATGACCCTTTTTACTATGTAGTCAGTGTCTGTTTGCACATATGCCTCTATTTACCTAAGTTTGAAAATGCTATTTGTAGTCATATAGAATTAAGTGATTAAATATAGAAGCCATGTTTTAGTTGGTAAGAGATTATGTATTCTACTCTAAGAAATAATCTAGCAGATCAGACTAGAAACTATTTTCCTGTAGGAGCTATTATAACAGTGTGAGTGCCTGGATAGAGGAGAGGATAGGGGCTTTATGTAACCCACATAGTGAAATAAGGAGCGGGAGTAACACCAAGAACCAAGCAGACAGGAAACTGAGAATAAAAAGGCAGTACAGAAAAATTAGGCAAACTGCAAGTACAGTATTGAATCCCTGGAATGGGAGCCAGAAATAAAAACCAAAGGAGATTATGAGGAAATAATTCTCATCAGATTGTATGCTGTTGACCTTGAACCCACAGAACAGTATATATACATAGGGCTAAGAGCCATTGCAATCACTAGAGGCTCCATGAAACCCTTCAATTTTACAAGATTTATTCTAGAACAAAGGAATTATTTTTCTGCTTTAATCATTTGACCAACAATTTAAGAGTTATGTTTTATATATGATAACTTTCTGGAAATACAAAGAAAAGGATAAACCCATCTGTTGGCTTTTCTGCCTATATTACTGTATTTTATTGTATGTGCATGGGCATGTGTGTCTGTGTGCACATACAGATCTGGTGGTCACAAGAAGGTGTCAGATGCTGCCCTATGGGTACTGTGAATTTAACCTCGGTTCTCTGGAAGGCTAGCCAGTGATCTTAACTGATGATCCATCTCTACAGCTCCCAAACACACATATTATAAATGTAAAATACATTATTAAACAAAAAATAAAAATTAAAAATATTAGATTATGCCTAATTTTACAGACTAAAAGTTGAAGGATCACCTTTTTATTTTCTTTAAAACAGTGTGTGGCAGTATTTTGTCTTGCTGAGGAAAATGGGTCATATACTGCTAAGAGGTGTTTATCTATTTGAAATCATTCTTAATAAATATGCATCTTTCAACTGTGTTTTCCATTAGAGATTTATCTAAGGAATCAGCTGATCTGATCTGCAGACATTTATACAAATGGGTGTTCAGTCTAAATTACCATACAGAACTTAAGAAACTCATTGTGTATCTTTATGGGAGTCATTTAAGTTAAAAAATACTAACATATTATACAGAATAAAATGATATACCCATACTATGTCAATTATTTAGTTTTTAAAAATGTGATGGATAAGAGCAGGCATGATAACAGGTATAGCTGTTATCCCAGTGCTCCGGAGGCTTCGGGAGGAAGATAAGAAAAGTTGAGGCCAGCTTTCACAAACACATCAAAAAGCATAGGCACATAAGAATCTCTATGAAACTGTCAGAAAGTGCCCTAAGTATTTTACACAGGCTACTTTGTTTTGATAACTCCTAAGTGAAATTATTATTGTCTATGTCTACACGTATGGAGGTGGACGTGTAGACTGGGGGATCAGACAGTAGCTAGCCTTTGCTCTAGGACTGGAAAACAGGCACAGGGACTATAGAGACCATATATTTTGCCTTAAAAATACACATGTTATGAAATTAGAGGGTTTTTTTTGAGACTAATGATGAACATGCTCATGTTATACAATGATTCTGCCTTGTTTGCATGCACTACAAGGTATATGAAATGCTTTTCTATTAGATAAAAACAATTATAACTGCATGTTTTTAGAAATAACTAATTAAATTAAAGGAAAAAAAACAGATGTTCACTCATTCTTAGTGACTGCTCCTGACCAAACAAACAAACAAACAAATAAAAAGTAAAATCAACAAATAACAGTGTCCTAAAGGCTACCCTTTCTGCATGTTTAAGTCAACTTCATAGTTAGTATACTAAAATACAAGTGGACTTAGAGTGTGGCTAGAAATATGAAAGTGATAAATTATAAAAGTGATATTACATTGTAAACATGTTTATTGCCATTACAGTGCTTTGGGTATATAACATTTTACAGCACTAAGAGGAGGCATAATATTAATGCCATACATGCAATATGTTATATGCTAATATATTTACGCAGAGAGGTTATGGCTAAATTAAGTTCCCTACCAACTGCTTCCTAGTTGTCATTATTTCTTTTGGTAACCAGGCATTTATATTGATCTGTAAACATTTTGAAATTCTTTTTAAAAATCCTTCTAATACTGCTTCAAGCCTCAAGCAAGTTAAGTTAAGTTAATAGAAAAGCATTAAAATATTTCAAATTAAAAAAATCAGCTTAAAATCCTACTCATCAGCATACTTAATCAACATAATGTGAGAGGAGAAAAATACATACTAAGCATATAATTGACAAATATGCCATTTCAGGTGGAAATATGCCGCTTCATTTGATTTTTGATGGAGCAAGTATTTGTATCAGCAATCAAAAAATGTTATCTCAGTTCTCTCCTTAAGATGAAAGAGAAAACCTGGTCTTTTGTTTAGATTTGTTTTTAAAATTCTTAAAATAAAATAGATGGTGTATCCTTTACTTTAGTGACATGGAGACAATGAATTGTTGATATAGTAAAATACATCTACTTATTATAAAATTGTTTTACATAAATTGAAGGATGCATCCTCTTTCTGTGCATAATTTGATTTAACTGATCATACAATCAAACACTATTTTTGACTTTGAGTCCTCTTTGACAGTGATATAATAGAGGTTTGCTTCTTTTTATCCACTGTTCATTTCAGTATATATTTTAAATTTTATTTTATGTATATATTTATGTATTACAATGTATTCAGTTATACCTCCACTGCAGCCCCCCTCCCTTGTCTCCTTCCAGCATCACCCACCCTCCTTCTTCTTCCTCTATGCCCTTCCTCTAGTCCACTGATGGGAGAGGTTCTCCTCCCCTTCTATCCGACCCTAGCTTATCACATCTCATCAGGACTGGCTGCATCGTCTTCCTCTGTGGCCTGGCAGGGCTGCCCCCCCCCCCCAGGGTATTTTTATATGCTTCTCAGCACTGTATGTCATAGATTATTTTTTTTTAAAATGTATTTTCTTTCTATGACATTCCTAGGTGTTCCTAAGATAAGCATTCAATAAAGAGAATAAACAGAGACTTTAAATGAACAAAAACATAAAAAAAAAAAAGGTAATGCAAAATTTGCATTTGGGCAAAATCTAGAAAACTTAACTTTTACCATTTCTTTCACCTCTAATATTTGGCACTCCTTTTCTTCTCTGGACAAACTGCCTACTGAGAAAGTATATGCATTTCACACACTAACTCCCAGCAGAGAGGGTACCTGTAAGTATAGTCCTCTTTCCTTAAAGGCCACAGAGAAATGTCTTAGGAAGCTGTGGATACTCTTCTTTCCTAGGACTGATCCTCGGGAAGAGAGGAGACACTTTCCAACCTGCACCATGGCCCTCTCCATCCTTTCCTGCACATCCCTTCATGCAGACTCTGACACATTTTCTTTGCTTACAAGAACTTTCAGGTCATATGGTAACTACTGGCATCCAAGAGAGCTGCTTTAGAGCTGATGACAGTTTGGGCAGGATGGGTCATGAGCAAAGTCAACTCCAGAGAGGAGTCAAATTAACTTCTTCCCTAGAATTGGACACCTTGTTTCCCTCGTAATCCATTTAAATTTTCTTTATTCAACTAGATACTACTTGTTTGTATTCCATTTATATGTAGGCTGGCTAGTCAGTAGGCCCCAGGAATCTTCCTGTGTCTGCATTGATAGCACTGGGCTTATGTGGGTTCTGTGCATCAGAATATAAGTTCCCAAGCACAGTAAACATTTTACTGATTCATACACCTCTTCGTCACTCAAACATACAAGCATTTCTTTGAGCACAGATAGGAATGTGTTTCCTTGTACAACAATCTATTTCAGTAAATATATGGATGATTCAATGAAAATATATAAGCAGATGAAGTCAAAGTTGCATATGAAGTCAGGCATGGTGACTTAGAAGGTTAGAAGAAGGCTGAGCAGGATGATCACGTTGAGCCTTGGCAGCATAATGTACTCTATCTCTCTCAAAAATGAAGAGCATTAAGTCTGTAATATATGATGCTGTACAAAATGGTGCTAGGATTCTGCATGAAATATACTTCTTAGTAATCACAACTATACCATTTGTGGAAGTATACATTTGTAACCCAGCACTCAGGATACCAAGACAGAGTCTGGGTGTTTTAGGCCAGTTTCAGATGTACTGTGAAACTCTCAAAAATTAATAAAAAAATTGATTTTTCAATAAACTGAACTCAGAATAATATGTTTGCAAAGTTGATGACAGTTTATATAAACACATGTGTAATCATTTAGTGCAGCAAGAGCTTTTTAAATATGTGCTATGCAGGAATGAACTGTATTTGTTAAGTTCAGCACAAGAAGGTGAGTAATTCAGATGCTGCACTCTCATTAGGGAGGAGAACCACTGAGGGGATCATAATGAATATTAAACAGAACATTGGTAATGTATGCCTCACTGATGTGAATCTTCAGGAAGATGATTTAAGCACACTAAAATCCATGTTTATGCATGTTATTCTTTAATGAGCTGAATAAAAATGTGTGACAGATTAAAGGCACATTCGGTATCAGAACTAAAAGCCCTACTTTATTCTACTTCCCTATGAGTCTGTGAGTTTGATTTTCTTAGCTGAAAAAAAAAAAAAAACTATAGTGTGTGAGCCCCCCCCACATCATCTACTTTGCAGATAAATTGAATGTGTCATTAGATTCCCTCAGCAATAAGAGATGCTGACCTTGATCCTAGCTGCCTTTTTGTATCTCACCTCACACTTACCTGTCACTTGACTTTTTCAGAACATCCCCCACATGTTTGTCTATTTAATCCTTTTGGGAAATCAAGCCAAGAGAGCTTTATTTTCATTTCATATACAAATATAATTAGAGTTTCTGAGGCTTGGGAGAACTGAGATGCTTGATGTCCATGACATGTAGAGTACTACAGTTCTGAGTATAACCCTGAAGTTTACCTTTTAGGTAATAAAAGGATTAAGAATAAAAATCCTGGGGGCTGGAAAGATGGCTCCCTGCTTAAGAACACTGCCAGCTCTTCCAGAGGAAAAGGGTTTGGTTTCTAGCACTTTTGCAGGGTGGTTCTCAACATCAGTACCTGCAGTGCCATAGGATAAGACACCCTTCTTTAATCCCCGCAGCCTCAGGAATGCTTGTGGCACATATATGTACACTCACATACACACATGGAGAATGATTACTTTACTAAAAAAAAGTGAGAAAACAAACAAATTATTAAAATATAGGCACAAGAATTATGAGACTGATATACTGGAGGTATTGTTTCATTTATTATACCAACCTCAAGTACTTCAATCCTCCCAACTTCTCAAAATCATTATTGTATTTCAATAGTGCCCAACAACTTGGAAGAAATCTGACCACCTAAACCAATCTCCTCTCTTGCAGCTCATCAAAGGATGAGTGAGGCAGAATGCACTCAAAATTTGGAAAAAGCGTTTTTTGACTTAGAATACAGTTAAACTCCTTTACTTCTACGTGGGCAGGGAAGTTGGAAGATAAACAGGAACAGGTTACTTCCCACAGCTGAGTGGCCTTGTAGTCTGTGCTCATGATGGTCTACCCTTTGCCAGAAGTGAGCTCAGGTTTTGCACAGGGTCCCCAGCCTAATGACAGAAGCTTTGATCCATGATAGAGACTAAGTCTTTTCAAGTATCTACAGGTTGTGAGTCTAATGTTGAAAAATGAATTTTTGCTACAGTGCAGTGTGATTGGAACAGTTACCTCTGATGCTCATTTTGGGAGATTCAGTGTTAAAAGTGCTGCCTGCTGTTAAGATGGCACAGGTCAGGGTGGTTAGGAAAGCACATGGAATCTTTCATCTTTCTTTCTTTCTTTCTTTCTTTCCTTCCTTTCTTCCTTCCTTCTCTCTCTCTCTCTTCCTTCCTTCCTTCCTTCCTCCCTCCCTCCCTCCCTCCATCCCTTTCTTTCTTTCTTTCTTTCTTTCTTTCTTTCTTTCTTTCTTTCTTTCTTTCTTTCCTTTCTTCCTTCCTTCTCTCTCTCTTCCTTCCTTCCTCCCTCCCTCCCTCTCTTTCTTTCTTTCTTTTTATCTTTCTTTTTTTTCCCTTCTTTCTTTCCTTCATCAGGACCGCATTTCCCCCCTCCCTCCTCCCTAATCTCATCCTACCACATCCAATTCTCCTCCATTTCTCTTCAGAAATGGGCAGGCTTCAAATGAGTATCAACTACTCATGGCTTATTAAGTTGCAGTAAGAATAGGCACCTCCCCTCATATTGGGTCTAGATAAGGCAACCCAGTAGGGGGAAAGGATACCTAATGTAGGCAAAAGAGTAAGAGACAGCTCCTGCTCCCACTGCCAGGAGGAGTCCTACAAGAAGACCAAGTTATACACCTGTAACATATATGCAGAGGACCTAGATAAGTTCCATGCAGGCTCCCTGGTTGTCAGTTCAGTTTCTATAAGCCTCATGAGCCCAGGTTGGTTGATTCTATAGATTTTCTTATAGTTTCTTTTACTCTCTGTCTCCTACACTATGACCCAAAGAACTTATAGAAGAAAAGGTTTATTTGGGCTTATTCTTGAAGAAGGAGGATAGTCCATTACTATCATGACTGGGCAGTGTGGCAGCAGTCAGGTAAGACAGCTGGAGCAGCAAGCTAAGAGCTCCTATCCTAGAATTATAGCCAGAAAAAGCAGAAAGGATTGAGAATGGATGGGGAGCATTTCATGACCAGTGACTTATTTCCTCTAGCAAGACCACACTTCCTGAACTGGGGCCACGTTTCTAAGCATCTGAGACTGTGAAGGGTATTTTCAGTCAAACCTTTACACTTCCAAACACAATTTTCATGTGTTGACTCATGCCTTTCCAAATTCGAAGGAACAATTATAGAACAATGTTGACAGACACTTTCTTCAACTAAAGAGTGGATCTTATTTATTGCTACATCAGTTTCACAAGAAGCCCATTGAATTTGAGCACTGGGCTCAATGCATTCATTCATTTGTCCACCCTACTTTATTCCTTCCTTTCTGTTATTTCTTTTTCACAAAGTTGGATTATTAGGATTGTGTGTTTGAAAAATTTTTATATTTAATGTTTATATGTTTAAAATTTTATATTTAATGTTTAATGTCTTCTTCTAAATCATTTTTCTAGAATTTAGAGTCTAAGGTTGGCAAGCATTTGTTGGTTTCTTCTACTGCTACCAGCAAGGCTCTTTCTTTTAAATATTGTTTTCTTATAATACATATCTCATATTAGGTACAATTTTCTATTTTATTTATAACATAAGTTTGTATATGTGCATGCATATTTGTCTGTTTCTTTTTTTTCTGTTTTCTCTTTTTTCACATACTTTTAACTGGTGTTCATCTCATTATTTTCTAGTCTTATATCTTTGAAAGCTAGTTTTGGGAAAATTACTTTTGAAACAAAGAAGCACTGAATTTTCATTTATGGCATACATAATCATTTTCCATTTCTCTTCAAAGTCCTCCAGTCTTTTATTTTTGTGAAGTTCTCTTTTGTTTTGTGGTGCTGTTATCCAACCAAGGAACTCTAACTATTAGACAAATTATCTGCCACTGAGCTACATGCTTATCTCTGTGCTTCAGGTTTGAAGCACTGTCATGTACTGGAATGTCAGTTGAATTAGACGGTAATAAAGGTAGAGGAGTGTGTCTTTTTTGGCCCATGGTATTTAAATCTGAATTCTACTTTCAGGCTTTAAATGGGTATATTTAGAAGATTCTCTTTCAGCGTTGGTCATTTGACCAATATTACCTACCTGCTTTATCAGTTGGGGAAAACTTACTGAAGATATATTCCAAAGAGTGGGACAACGATGAGTTCAGATGTAGGCTGCTAGAAGATTTTCAGGTAAAGAAAGACATAGTTGGAAATATGACCATGTCTTAAAGACATTTTCCCTCACAAACATCTTCCACACATACAACTGACTGTAAAAAAAAAATCTGTATATTTAGGTAAAGGATTTTCCTCACTAGTACAACAATGCTGCAACTACTGTAGCTTGTGTAGGCTTTGGTTGGGTGTGAAAAATAAAATTTAGCATATTTTAATTCTGCCCACATATCTTATATTCATTTGAGAGGTAAGACAATGAGTGTCTCATGCAGGATTCCTTCCTAAGAAAAATTGTTAATGAACTCAATTTTCCCATCAAGGATACAGTTTAAGAGACAATTTTTTTCCTGAGCAAAATTTTAATAAATATCAAAGATTTTCCATATGCACATATATATGCTACAGATGTATGTATTTATTTAACCTTTTTGTGACATAAAATAAGTCATCAAACGAGGAAGATGTAACTAATTTTCTAGATGGGATCATATTCTTCCAATGATTACATACCTTACACAGCACAAAGATTGCATGCATATGAATGAGTGCACACTCTGTTTCATGCTCCCTTGCAATCTAAATCTGCATGTTTTAATTTTTTTTCCTACCAATTCCCTGTGATGATTAGCTAGACTTATTTTTTCTTTTTATTGAAGTTTTCAGCTTCAAATGCCCTAGTGAAACCATCAGTCTTTGGACAAAATTTGTTCTCATATTTAGTGGTACTGTTATTGCTATATTTCTAAAATGTGTATATGTCAAACTAGTGTAGTCAAACTGTGATGTATGTTGAAAACCGGCATTACAAAATCCTATGTTGAGTAAACAAAATAAGTGTCTTTAAAATCCTGTTGTTGCCATTAAAATAACGTCCTGCATCCCATTTTGCATTTCATCCATTATGAGCAAACTATTAACTTAAGTACAAGAAACTCTTTGAAGCCTGAGTAATATAAATCTAATTAAGATACTTTCTAGTCAAGAATAATTTTAACATTTTACATGCAAATTCTTCATAAACTCACCATTGCCATTCTAGGGTGGTATAGCTGGATCTTGAGTTAGCACTATTCCTATTTGTCTGAGAAAGCACCAGATTGATTTCCAAAGTGGTTGTACAAGTTTGCACTCCCACCAGCAATGGGGGAGAGTTCCCCTTTCTCCGAATCCTCTCCAGCATATGTTGTCACTTGAATTTTTGATCTTAGCCATTCTGATGGGTGTAAGGTGAAATCTCAGAGTCGTTTTGTTTGCATTTCCCTGATGACAAAGGATGTTTAACATTTCTTTCTTTCTCTGCCATTCTACAGTCCTCTACAGAGAGTTCTCTGTTTAACTCTGTGCCCCATTTTTAATTGGATTACTTGATTTGTTGCTTTTTAACTTTTTGGGTTCTTTATATACAATGGATATTAGCCCTCCATCAGATATAGGGTTGTTGAAGATCCTTTCCCAATTGGTAGGCTGTCGTTTTGTTTTGATGATAGTGTCTTTTATTTTACAGAAAATTTTCAGTTTCATGAGGTCCCATTTATTGATTGTTGATCTTAGAGTCTGTGCTGTTGGTTTTCTGTTCAGGAAGTAGTCTCCTGTGCCAATGAGTTCTAGGCTGTTCTCTACTTTTTCTTCTAACAGATTTAGAGTATCTGGTTTTATGTTGAGGTCTTTGATCCACTTGGACTTTAGCTTTGTGCAGGGTGATAAGTATGGATTTATTTTCACTTTTCTGCACATAGACAGCCAGTTGGACCATGTCCATTTGTTGAAGATGCTTTTTTTACATTGAATGGTTTTGATTGTTTGTCGAAAATCAAGTATTCATAGATGTGTGGGTTTGTTTCTGGGTCTTTTATTCAGTTCCTTTGATCATCTGTTCTGTTTCTATGCCAATACCAGGAAGTTTTTATTACTATTGCTCTGTAGTACAGTTTGAGATCAGGGATGGAGATACCTCCAGATGATCTGTTATACAGGATTGTTTTGGAAATTCTGGGTTTTTTGTTTCTCCATATGAAGCTGAGAATTTTTCTTTCAAGGTCTGTAAAAAATTGAGTTGGAATTTTCATGGGAATTGCATTGAATCTGTAGATTGCTTTTGGCAGGATGGCCATTTTCACTATGTTAATCCTGCCAATCACAAGCACAGGAGATCTTTCCATCTTCTGATATCTTCTTCAGTTTCTTTCTTCAGAGACTTGAAGTTTTTCTCAAACAGGTCTTTCACTTGTTTGATTAGAGTCACCCCAAGGTATTTTATGTTTTTAGTGTCTATTGTGAAGGGATCATTTCCCTAATTTCTTTCTCAGCCTTTTTGTCTTTGGTATAGAGGAGGGCTTCTGATTTTTTTTGAGTTGATTTTGTATCCAGTCACTTTGCTGAAGGTGTTGAACAGCTGTAGGAGTTCTCTGGTTGAATTTTTGGGGTCACTCGTGTATACTATCATATATTTTTTGAACAGTGACACTTTAACCTCTTCCTTTCTTATTTGTATCCCATTGATCTCCTTTAGTTGTCTTATTGCTCTGGCTAGGACTTCAAGTACTATGTTGAAGAGATATGGAGACAATGGGCAGCCTTGCCTTTTCCCTGATTTGAGTGGGATTGATTTAAGTTTCTCTCAATTGAGTTTGATGTTGGTTATAGGTTTGCTGTATATTGCCTTTACTATGTTTAGGTATGTGCCTTGTATCCTTGATCTCTCCAAGACTTCAAACAGGAATGGGTGTTGGACTTTGTCAAATGCTTTATCAGCATCTAAGGAGATGATCATGTGGTTTTTCTCCTTCAGTTTGTTTATATGGTGGATGAAATTGATGGATTCCTGTATATTGAACCACCCTTGAATGCCTGGAATGAAGCCTACTTGGTCGTGGTGGATGATATCTTTGATGTGTTCTTGGATTCAGTTTGCAAGTATTTTATTGAGTATTTTTGCGTTAATGTTCATAAGAGAGATAGGTCTGCAGTTCTCTTTTTTGTTCTGTCTTTGTGTGTTTTAGGTGTCAAGGTGACTGTAGCTTCATAGAATGAGTTTGTTAATGTTCCTTCTGTTTTTATTTTGTGGAATAGTTTGAAGAGAATTGGAGTTAGGTCTTCTCTGAAAGTCTGGTAGAATTCTGTGCTGAAACCATCTGGCCCTGGGCTTTTTTTGGAAGGGAGGCTTTTCATGACTGCTTCTATTTATTTCTTTTGGGGATATGGGACTATTCAGTCTTTCTACCTGATCTTGACTTATTTTAGGTAGATGGAATCTATCAAGAAAATTGTCTATTTCATTAAGATTTTCAAATTTTGTGGCATATAGGCTTTTGTAGTAAGACCTAAAGATTGTTTGGATTTCCTCATTGTCAGTAGTTATGTCCCCCTTTTCATTTCTGATTTTGCTGATTTGGATAGTTTCTCTCTGCCTTTATGTTAGTTTGGTTAAGGGATTTTCTATCTTGTTGATTTTCTCAAAGAACCAGATCTTGGTTTCATTGAAAGTTTTATTTGTTTCTAATTGATTGATTTCAGCCCTGAGTTCGATTATTTCCAGCTGTCTGCTCCTCTTTGGTGTATCTGTTTCTTTTTTTGCTAAGGCTTTCAGTTGGGCCATTAAGTTGCTTATATGTGATGTTTCAAATTTCTTCTTGAAGGCACTTAATGCTATGAGCTTTTCTCTTAGCACTGCCTTCATTGTGTCCCATAAGTTTGGGTATGTTGTTCCCCGTGGCTCTTAAATCAAATGATTTTTCACTTTTAAATGGCTATAAATCAAAGTCACCTACAGCTCTAATGAAGTCACTTGAAATACTCTTGGTTTTGTCTCTTCTCCTCTAAAATATAAGATAAAGGACTACTCTGAAATAACTGAAATGGCACTACTTTTTTCATGTAAATAAAGGCAAGCAAGGCATTCTATAGACTACTGAAAAGTGAATGTGATTGTGAAAAGCTACATTGAAATATCATTAGCATATAACTAAATAGCTAATTAAATGTGCTCTATTCATTAAGAATGCTTTCAAATTACCAAAGACTTCACTGCCTCAAGAATTAAAGTGAGGCAAGATGGCGGCGCTGGGAGGACTCTCATTCTGACCAGCAGCACAGCAGGATCTACACAGTGACCCGCAATCAGAACTCTTGGCCATAAAACACAAGCGATTATGTTTACCAGGTGAGAGGATACACCATGGTGGGGGATTCAATCAGCTTTTAACTCACCCTGCTAAATTGTGGAAGAGATCACAGTTCCACCAGACGCTTGGTCGCCAGCCCCAGCCACACACCAGCGTGATCTGGTCATGGTCTCAGACTGAATCGTGCGCAGCACCACACTATCAGAGACTGGAATTTTCAGTAGAGAGATAACTCCATGGTGCAGGAAACTATTGGGACCGACCTTAGGTCACCCAGACATCCCCTGGAAAAGACTCGGGTTCCACGGGCGCCCCAGCAGCCAGCCCAGAGCCAGAGCCAGGGAACTTAGGCTCCAGCACAGAGCCCTGCCTGTGTGCCTGATTCGCCGCCTCAAATAAAACTGCGGGCCCCAGGGCACCAGAGACTGAGTCTCACTGTCCGGTACAAACCCACAGGGAGGGAAACAGCTGGTCTGATCTCAGAGCACTCAACCGACACTCCCACCCCAAAAAGGTCTCGCAAAAATTACCCAGTTTAGGCTCCCAAAGGCCAGAAAGGTAGACACAGGTAGTTTCTGCATGCCAGCTAGCTGGTGGAGACTGAGCGGTGCGCCCCAGGGCAAAAAAGAAACTGATAATCCCTGTCTCCAGGGAATCCACAGGGAAGGAAGGAAACTGTACTGACTTAAATCACCCAGTCCTTCCCTGGAAAAAGTCTTGCAGACCAGGGGGGCCCAGCCACCATCACTGAGCTGTGCTCCAGACACAGGCACAAACAGTTGCTGCGAGCCAGATGTCCAACTGTGTCACAGCAGCTGATCATTGAATTTATAGCAAGAAACCCAGAAACAGGGCAGCTGTCTTCAGGACTTCCCTGGGTGAGAGGAGAACCCTCTCGACTAACAAAGACCACAGTTACCACTCAGGTCTCTATCCCTGAAGTGAGCAGCAGCAACTCCTGAAAAAACGCCAGTCATCCAGGGACTATACCCAAAAAGCTGAGAAGACATCCTTCAAGAAAAACCAGCTTTCTGCCAAGGAGATTCTCTCCACCACAGGATCCCCAGGAACCAACAGAAAATAACCCCAAACACCTAAGATAGCACAATGGGTAGAGGCCAGCGTAAAAGCTCAAGCAACAAAAGACAGAGCAATATGGCATCTCCAGAACCCAGTTGCCCAGGGGCAAGTAGACCTGGACACCCCAGCATAACTGAAATCCAAGAAGATGACCTAACAACTATGCTCATGAAGATGATAACAGAGGAAACAAATAAGATACGTAAAGACATAGAGGAAGATAAACTCAAACAGAATATTGCCATCCGTAAAGAAATAGAGGAAGTTGCAGCCAGTTTGTGGCCTTTAAAAAGGAAATGCTGAAAGCACTGAATGAAATAAAAGAAACACAGGATGGTTCAAACAAACAGCTGAAAGAAGTGATGGAAAAACAGGAAAATACAGTCAGAAAGGTGAAGGAAATCAACAAAATGGCTCAAGATCTGAAGATAGAATTGGAAAAATTAAAGAAAACACAAATGGAGGAAATTGCAGAGAGAAAGAACTTGGGGAAGAAAACAGGAACTAGAGAAGTTAGCTTAACCAATAGACTACAAGAGATGGAAGAAAGAATCTCAGGTGTAGAAGATACAATGGAAGAAATATATGTATCTGTCAAAGAAAATGTTAAATCCAAAAAATTCTTGACACAGACCGTCCAAGAAATCCAAGACAATATGAAAAGATAAAACCTAAGAATAATAGGTACAGAGGAAAAAGAAGATTCCCTTCTCCAAGGTCTAGAAAATATTTTCAACAAAATCATTGAAGAAAATTTCCCCAAGTTAAAGGAGAGGCCAATAAGAATACATGAGGCCTACAGAACACCCAACAAATTAGAACAGAAAAGAAAATCCTCCCGCCACATAATAATCAAAACAGTAAGTTTACCGAACAAAGAAAAATACTAAAAGCTGCAAGGTAAAAAGGCCAAGTACCATAATGGCAAACCCATTAGAATCACACCTGACTTTTCAACAGAGACTATGAAAGAGAGAAGGGCCTGGATGGATATCATCCAGACCCTAAGAGAACACAGATGTCAACCCAGGCTGCTATTCCCTGCAAAACTCTAAGTCCTCATAGACGGAGAAAACAAGATATTCAATGACAAAAACAAATTTCAACAATACCTATACACAAATCAAGCATACAGAAGATACTGGAAGGGAAAATAGAACCCAAGAAAATTAGCTTCTGTCAAGAAAACACAGGAAATAATTAACCTTATGACAGTAAAACAAAAAGCAACCAAGCACACAACCTTATGACCACAACCAACATCAATATCAAAGGATCTAACAGCCATTGGTCATTAATCTCTGTCAACATCAATGGACTCAACTCTCCAGTAAAAAGACACAGATTAAAAGAATGGATACGTAAACAATACCCAGCAATCTGCTGCATACAGGAAACACACCTAAGGCACAAAGATAGACATTACCTGAGGGTAAAGTGTTGGAAGACGACTTTCCAAGCAAATGGACCAAAGAAGCAAGCAGGAGTAGCCATTCTAATATCTGATAAAATAGACTTTCAACCAAAATTAATAAAAAGAGATGGGGAAGGACACTTCATACTCATCAAGGGAAAATTCCACCAGGAAGATATCACAATCCTGAACATCTATGCCCCAAATAGAAGAGCACCCACATTTGTAAAAGAGACATTGATAAAATTTAAACCACATATAGATCCCCACACATTAATAGTGGGAGACTTCAACACCCCACTCTCAACAAAGGATAGGTCAACAAAACAGAAATTAAACAAAGAAACAATGTCTCTAACAGAGGTCATGAATCGAATGGACCTAACAGACATTTACAGACTTTACACCCAACCACAAAAGAATTTACCTTCTTCTCAGCACCTCATGGAACCTTCTCCAAAATAGACCATATAGTTGGTCACAAAGCAAGCCTCAACAGATACAAGAAGATTGAAATAATCCCTTGTATCTTGTCTGATCACCATGAAATAAAGCTGGCCCTAAACAACAACAGAAATAGCAAAAAGCCTACACACACCTGGAAATTGAACAACTTGGAACTAAATGACAGCTGGGTCAGGGAAGAAATAAAGAAAGAAATTAAAGTCTTCCTAGAACTCAATTAAAATGAAGACACAACATACCCAAACTTGTGGGACACAATGAAAGCAGTGCTAAGAGGAAAGTCCATAGGACTAAGTGCCTTCAAGAAGAAATTTGAGACAGCTCATTAATGGCTCATTTAAAAACCCTAGAAAAAGAAGAAGCAGACACACCAAAAAGGAGTAGACAGCTGGAAATAATCAAACTCAGGGCTGAAATCAATCAATTAGAAACAAATAAAACAATTCAAAGAACCAATGAAACCAAGAGCTGGTTCTTTGAGAAAATCAACAAGATCGACAAAACCTTAGCCAAGCTAACTAAAAGGCAGAGAGACACCGCCAAATTCAACAAAATCAGAAATGAAAAGGGGGACATAACTACAGACACTGAGGAAATCCAAACAATCATTAGGACTTACTTCAAAAGTCTATATGCCACAAAATTTGAAAATCTAAATGAAATGGACAATTTTCTTGATCGTTTTGACTTACCAAAGCTGAATCAGGACCAGGTAAATCAATTAAATAGTCCTATATTCCCCAAAGAAATAGAAGCAGGCATCAAAAGTCTCCCATCCAAAAAAAAAACCCAGGACCAGATGGCTTCAGCACAGAATTCTACCAGACCATCAAAGAAGAGCTAAATCCAATTCTCTTCAAACTATTCCATAAAATAGAAACAGAAGGAACATAACCAAACTCATTCTATGAAGGACAGTCACCTTGGTACCTAAACCTCACAAAGACTCAATTAAGAAAGAGAATTTCAGGCCAGTCTACCTTATGAACATTGATGCAAAAATACTCAACAAAATACTTGCAAACAGAATACAAGAACACATCAAAGATATTATCCACTATGACCAAGTAGGCTTCATCCCAGGTATGCAGGGGTGGTTCAATATATGGAAATCCATCAATGTGATCCACCATATTAACAAACTGAAAGAAAAAACCACATGATAATCTCCCAAGATGCTGAAAACGCATTTGACAAAATCCAACATCCATTCATGTTTAAAGTATTGGAGAGAACAAGGATACAAGGCACATATCTAAACATAGTAAAGGCGATATACAGCAAGCCTATAGCCAACATCAAACTGAATGGAGAGAAACTTAAAGCAATCCCACTGAAATCAGGGACAAGACAAGGCTGCCCACTCTCTCCATATCTCTTCAACATAGTGCTGGAAGTCCTTGCTAGAGCAATAAGAGAGTTGAAGGAGATCACGTGGATATAAATTGGAAAGGAAGAAGTCAAATTATCACTATTTGCAGATGATATGATAGTATACATGAGTGACCCCAAAAACTCTACCAGGGAACTCCTACAGCTGATAAACACCTTCAGCAAATTGGCCAGATACAAAAGTAACTCAAAAAAATCAGTAGCACTCCTGTATACAAAAGACAAAATGGCTGAGAAAGAAATTAGGGATACAACACCCTTCACAATAGCCACAAATGACATAAAGTACCTTGGTGTAACCCTAACCAAGCAAGTCAAAGACTTGTGTGAAAGAAATTTCAAGTCTCTGAAGAAGGAATTAGTAGAAGATATGAGACATGGAAAGATCTCCCATGCTCATGGCTGGTCAGGATTAACATAGTAAAAATGGCCATCTTACAAAAAACAGTCTACAGATTTAATGCAATTCCCATCAGATTGCCAACACAATTCTTCACAGAACTGGAAAGAAAAATTCTCAACTTCGTATGGAATAACAAGAAATCCAGAATTGCTAAAACAATCCTCTACAATAAAAGATCTTCTGGAGGTATCTCTATCCCTGATCTCAAGCTGTACTATAGAGCAACAGTAATAAAACTGCATGGTACTGGCATAGAAACAGAATGGTGGATCAATGGAACTGAACAGAAGACCCAGAAATAAACCCACACACTTATGGACACCTGATTTTTGACAAAGATGTCAAAACCATAAAACAGAAAAAAGATAGCATCCTCAACAAATGGTGCTGGATAAACTGGATGTCCACATGTAGAAAAATAAAAATAGATTCATACTTATCACCCTGCACAAAACTGAAGTCCAAGTGGATCAAAAATCTCAACATAAAACCAGATACATTAAATCGGCTAGAAAAAAAAGTGGGGAATACCCTAGAACTCACTGGTGCAGGAGAAAACTTCCTGAACAGAACACCAACAGCACAGGCTCTGAGAGCAACAATCAATAAATGGGACCTCCTGAAACTGAAAAGCTTCTGTAAAGCAAAGGATACTGTCATCAAAACAAAGCGACTGCCTACTGATTGGGAAAGAATCTTCACCAACCCTTTATGTGACAGACGACTCATATCCAGTATATATAAAGAACTAAACAAGCTAAATAGCAGCAAACCAAGTAATCCACTTAAAAAATGGCAGAGAAGCACTTAAAGAAATGCTCAACCTCATTAGCCATTAGGGAAATGCAAATCAAAACAACCCTGAGATTTCACCTTACACCCATCAGAATGGCCAAGATCAAAAACTCAAGTGAGAATACATGCTGGAGAGGTTGTGGAGAAAGGGGAACCCTTCTCCACTGCTGGTGGGAATGTATACTGGTACAACCACTCTGGAAATCAATCTGGCGCTTTCTCAGACAACTAGGAATAGCGCTTCCTCAAGATCCAGCCATACCACTCCTAGGCATATATCCAAAAGAGGCTCAAGTACACAAAAAGGATATTTGCTCAACCATGTTTGTAGCAGCTTTATTTGCAATAGCCAGAAGCTATAAACAGCCTTGATGCCCCTCAACTGAAGAATGGATGCAGAAACTGTGGTACATCTATACAATGGAGTATTACTCTGCAATGAAAAATAAGGAAATCATGAAATTGGCAGGTAAATGGTAGGACCTGGAAAGGAGCATCCTGAGTGAGTTGTTCCAGAAGCAAAAAGACACACATGGTATATACTCACTCATATGAACATACTACATAGGATAAAGTTGAAAAAATCTGTACAGCTAAACTAAGCAAAAGAGAGGACCCTAACTAAAATGTTCAATCCCCATCCTGAAAGGCAAAGAGGATGGACATCAGAAGAAGAAGAAAACAGGAAACAACCTAGGAACCTGCCACAGAGTGTCTCTGAAAGCCTCTGCCCTGCAGACTATCAAAGCAGATGCTGAGCCTGATGACCAACTGTCAGGCAGAATGAATGGAATTTTATGTAAGAAGTGGGAAATAGCAAGAGCTGGAGAGGACAGGAACTCCACAAGGAGAACAACAGAACAAGAAAATTTGAACACAGGGAACTTCCCAGAGACTCATACTCCAAACAAGGACTATACATGGAGATAACCTAGAACCCCTGCACAGATGTAGACCTTGGCACTTCAGTGTCCAAGTGGGTTACATAGTAATGGAAGAGGGATTCCCTCTGACATAATCTGATTGGCCTGCTCTTTGATCACCTACCCCTTAGGGGGGAGCAGCCTTACCAGACCACAGAATATGACAATGCAGGCACTTCTGATGAGAACTGATAGACTAAGATCAGAAAGAAGGAGAGGAGGACCTCCCCTATCAGTGGACTTGGGGAGGGGCATGCATGCAGAAACGGGAGGGAGGGTGGGATCGGGAGGGGAGGAGGGAAGGGCTTATGGAGGGGATACAAATGAATAAAGTGTAATTAACAATAGTTAAATAAAAAGTAAGGAAAAAAAGAATTAAGTTGAAATATTTGTATATCCCTGTTAAAATCTCAAAAGTATTAATGACATGCATATCACTATTGTGTCACTTAAAATTATTATGATTTAGTTACATATCAAAGCATATGTAAAACTGAACACACTTTATAGTCTCATGAAAAAATTAAAGAAAGTACAGATGCATTCTTTTATTCTTTGTTAATTCCATATGCGTATATAATAAAATATGATCATATCTAATCTCCATTTCACCCAAAACAACCCCCAACAATACTATCACCAGCTCCCAACTTTATGTTCTCTGTCTCTTTTTAAAATTAGGGCACTAAGTTAATTTACCGATACTCATATGTATATGGCTTTTGAGACAAGTAGAGCATGAGAAACATACCCATGTCCATAATCCCAAAAAAGAGTTTTCTCTCCCCTACAGCTATCAACTGTCAATAGTTTCTGGAGAGAGGTGGTACCTTGTGAGAGTTATGCAGGAAATTTGGCCACCTTGATCTTGTACAGATCTTTCCTGTGCAAACAACCATAGCTGTTGTGTTTATGAGTGCAATAGCCATGTCACGTAGAGAAGACAACACATCACCAATTTCCACAGCTTCCAATTTTTATATTTTTCTGTGTCATCTACTGCTATGTACTGTGAACCCTGGTTTAGGCTCAGGGTAGATAAAGATGTCCTTTTTAGAACTGAGCATTCAAAGTCATTTATTCTCTTTGTGTTTTCTAATTATGAATCTCTGCATTATGCTTCCACTTGCAAGAAGAAACTTTGCTGGCCTTTGTTGATACCAGCTCAGTTCTGTGCATAAAAACATAAATATTTAGATGGCAATTTGATATGACCACTTAGCAAAAATGACAAAAATTGGTTCCACCCTAGGGTCTCTTACCAACTCAGCCACAGTCTTTTGCCAGGTTTATAGTACCAGGCATGAATTACCTCTAGTGGAGGAGGGCTCAGGTCCAAGAAGAAACATGCTGGTTACCATGTAACACTCATGCCACTCTTATTCCAGTGCATACATGTTTCCTGACAGATCAGTATGAAAATACAGTATTTAGATCTGGAAGAGACCATTTGATGACCTTTCTCCTCACCAAACTCTACAGTACCTGCCATCACTATGAAAGCCAGTCATCATTTGGCATATGTTCATGTACATAAGACATGTCTTTCTTCATTTGATTACTGGGAAGTAGCTTTTAAAAAAGGACCTAAGAAGTCTTGCCATATATGATCATCTCCAAAAGTGAAAAATTCCTCACACTAAGTGCCAGTAATTCCTATATTGAGAAACACTGCCAGTCTGTAGGTTATTTATGAACAGCTACATAGATTTAGCATGCAAATATAAATCTGCTCACGTTCACTCATCAATTTTTATTATTGTCACTTAGTAAATGGATCTCCAGTTAATGATTTTTCTAATGTGTTATTAAAAGTGTTTCCCATTATAATCCAAATAAATTGCAACTGATGTCAGATTTGCATTATATTTATTTTTGAAACTGTACTCAATTATGGTAATTGCTAATATTTCAATTGATGCCCAAAGCAACCACATTTTCTGATGTGTCATTTAAAACATTCTTTTATAATCCATAAGTCAGTTAGCTCCTTAGGCTTATCCTTTTCAAAATGATTTCCTTAGATCTAATTCTTTCATGGATGTTCCTTTGATTTTTATGTTGTTCTGTTGCTTATTATATCCCACTTCTTTTTGAAAAAGCGCTCAGCAATCCAAACGAACTAAACTATTTCTCAAACATTTGTGCTATTAAAATTCATACCACAAAGAATACATAAATGGGATTGGCTTGTTCCTATTTCAGCTACTTTAACCTTGCATCATTGCAAATTTCACCTAAATAAAAGACTTTAAAGTGAAAGCGTAATTTCAGAAGCTTTTACACTCTAAGACTTTTTTTTAAATATAAGTAACATGATTCATCTTTGGAACTTTCAAAACTCTTCAAATTCTAATAATTGAATCCATAAGAGCATGAAAATGTTCACTCTGTATGTCCTGTGAAGACCCATATTTTCATATCTCCCCTCCTGCTCTGTCTCTCTCTGTTTGTGTGCGTGTGTTAGGAAGACTTCAGTCTCTGTCATTTGTATACTAAAGTTGCAGAGAAAAAAAATAAAAGATAGAAAAATTAATCTGTCTCTGTAAACAAATGGATGGGCCCTAAGCAAGTAGCCTTCTCGTTTACAGCAGATGAACTGTGACAAACAGACCCTGTAGCTGCCCATCATTCATGGTGTGAGTAAATTTCAGCTTCTACCTATGTGCTATATAACCTCAAGAAAGACAGGCTTTCCATTAGAAATGAAAAATGATCTCATTCCTTTCCATTGTGATAGACTCAATTTTTAAAGTATTTATCATAACCATAAAAAAGAATAGCAAATATATAAATCAATGGGAGTTTAAGAAACTACAGACACTGAGTACTAAACTGAAATGTAGCTGCTCTAGCTCTTCATTTCATCATTTGCAAAAATGAAAAATGTCAATTTTGCAATTGAACACTTCAAATGTAGTTGGAATCTTGTAGGCTTCTGGGGGCCTTGCCTTTGTCTCATTCTACTCTAGAAGTCTATGGTTAAATTATTCCTCTTTACACGGCTGCTACTTAATACTTTTTTCTTTCTCCCTTACCATTAACAACCCAAGCTTCAAAAGCTCATGGTATCCATCTTCCTCCTTGTACCTTGTCTCAAAAACATCCTTTGAGATAAGAATTATGTTTACAAGAAACAGAGCAATCTCCACTCATCTCACCATATTCTCTCAAACTCTATCCTAAAGTTGAGTATGCCTCCCAAACTGTTTTTTTTTTTTTCATAGAAGCAAAATCTAGAAGTGCATATTTATTGTTTAGACCTATTGGGCAGGTGTAGAATCAATTAGCCCCCTTTTTTTTATGAAGGTTTAAAAAAAAAATAAAAGTAATTTTTCAGTTCAAGGAAGAATTTGAAGCATTTTTAGTACTTACTGTTGTCTTTCCAAATAAAGCCACAGACATATCATATGGTGCAGCAGAAACCATCAAAGACATCAATATTTATTACCTAAGGGCATTATTACAAGGCAGAGTAAAAATCTCGCCTGTAAATACAGGGGATACTCAGTATGTTAAAATTATGTTAGTAACTCATTTTGAAATATGCATGAAGTATATATCTCTCAGAATGTTCTTACAAAAGCATGCTCTGCTATCTATGACATGGAAGACTGGAGGACTGGAACACTGGATGAGTTCCTGGAAGCAATGGTGCTGAACTGCAGTGTACAGAGGTCAAGTGTATTAGGCTAAGATGAAAAAAAGGGAAGATCAAGTGGGAAAAAATAAACTTGAGGCATGAGAGAACATGCTAAGTGTGAGACAGAGAAAATGGAGTTCAGTTGGAAAGCGATGAACTCAGATAATCATCAAGATACTGACTCACAGCACAGGCAGTTCAGAGATCACACTGATTTAAAGGATTTAAAGTACACATAGATGAAAAATATGGATGTGTTTGAAGTTTGAGAAGTTGATGTGACCTGATTGATTCTCCTTAGTATCACATTGCAGGATTGTAGCACAGATTCTTTGAGATATGTAAGAGAGGAAGTGAAGGTGCAGTAGTTGACGACAGATGATAAATATTAGCACTGATAAAGAGAGGGTTAGTTATGCATTAGGGAAAAAAAAATCCCCTATAGAAAGATAAGATGGAGCTAGAAGAAAGCCCATTGAAAAACTGAGCTTCTATTGCTACTTGTGACAAGATAGAACTAGATATATTTAAAGGTGTTTAGGAAAAACCCCGATGAATGTTTTGTGTCCTTCTTTTTTTTTATAAGTGGATCATGGCCAAACACTGTTAAACATGTTAAATTTTCTCATGTCATTAAGCCAGAAACAGAAGCTTGATTGTTTAATACTGAATATTTGGTTCCTAACCTTAACAGTATAATGTGAATGTGAAAAGCTATATTTACTTATTTTCTAGACACAGATTTAGATATAGATGTGTTAGGGGTGTGATCTATTTCATCAATACAAACAAATGTTTCATATTGGAAATATTTCAGCATAATTTTCCAGTTTTGTTAGACTTAAAAAACCCAGAAATTTATTATTTTTACATTATCCTCTAATTACTTTTATTATTCTTTTTTATTAAATTTATTTTTACATTCTACATCCTGATTGCAGTCCCCCTCCTCTTCTCCTAGTCCACCCAATCACAAACATCTGCCTTCTTTCTCTCCTCTCCTCTTCAGAGAAGTAGGAGGACCCTCCATACACTGGCAGTATGGAGTTACTGTAGAGCTAGGGACATGTCACCAGACAGGGCAGCCCAGATACAGGAGCAGGATCCAAAGGAACTCATCAGAGTCAGAGAGGGCCTCCACTCTAGTTGTAGGGGGATGCACATGAAGAGCAATTTGCACATCTGCTACATATGTACAGGTGGCCTAGGACCAGTCCATGCATGCTCTTTGATTAGTGGTACATTTACACAATGGGATACTACTGAGATATTAAAGACAACAACATCTTGAAATTTTCAGGAAAATGGATGTAACTACAAAATAAAATCTGCCTAAATGAGGTAACTGGAAGCCCAAAAGACATGCATGGTATGTACTTACATATTCATGGATATTAGACATAAAGTACAGGATAAATATGCGACAAGCTACAGACCCACAAAAGCTAAGTTGCAAGGAGGACCCAAGTTAGGATAGTCGAATCTCACTTAGAAAGGGAAATAAAATAGGCATTGGGGATGAGTGGACGGAGGAAACTGGGTAGGAGAGGGAACAGGTTGGGTAGTAGAGTAGGGAGAGTAGGGAAGAGAGGGCCAGGTGAAATAATGGAAATCCTCTGATTATCGAAGGAATACTATGAATGAAAACTAAGGATATAGACTTTGGAGCCAATGGATGTAAGTAATAATACTAAAATTATAAGCAATGCCTTTTCTTTTTTCTTTTTTTCCTTTATACTAGAGTGATTACAGTTAAAAAAAAAAAACTGCCAAAAACTAAGCTATAAAGAAACAGCAACAAATGAAGTTGAGAATTTTTCTTTCAAGGACATTTGCTCAACCATGTTCATATCAGATTTATTTGTAATAGCTAGGACCTGGAAATAATCCAGATATCCCCCAAAGAAGAATGGATACAGAAATTGTGGTACTTTTACACAATGGAATACTACTCAACAATTAAAAACAAGAAAATCTTACTGTTTCCCACAGTAAGATATGGAGAGGACAGGAACTCCACAAGGAGAGCAACAGGACAAAATTCTGAGCACAGGGGTCTTTCCTGAGACTGATACTTCAACCAAGGACCATGCATGGAGATAACCTAAGACCCCTGCACAGATGTAGCCCATGGCATTTCAGTATCCAAGTGGGTTCTATTGTAAAAGGAACAGGGACTGTCTCTGACATGAACTGATTGGCCTGCTCTTTAATTCCCTCCCTCTGAGGTGGGAACAGCATTACCAGGCCACAGAAGAATACAATGCAGCCACTCCTGATGAGACTTAATTGACTAGGATCAGAAGAAAGGAAAAGAAGACCTCCCCTATCAGTGGACTTGAGGAGGGGCACGCATGCAGAGGGTGGAGGAAGAGAAGGATTGGGACAGGAGGAATGGAACTACAGGGGGGATACAAAGTGATTAAAGCATAATAAATAAATAAATAAATAAATAAATGTAGCAAAACAAACAAACAAACAAAAAAACAAGGAAATCATGAAATTTTCAGGCAAATGGTGGGATCTAGAAAAGATCATTCTGAGTGAGGTTTACCAGAAGCAGAAAGACACACATAGTCTATACTCACTTATAAGTGGATATTAGACTTATAAAATAGGATAAACATACTAAAATCTGTACACCTAAAGAAGCTAAGCAAGAAGGAGGACGTTGGGTAAGATGATTGATCCTCACTCATAAAGACAAACAGGATGGTCATTGGAAGGAGAAAACAGGAAACAGGACAGAAACCTAACACAGAGGGCCTCTGAAATACTCCACATTGCACTGTATCAAAGAAGATGCTGAGACTCATAGCCAAGCTTTGGGCACAGTGCAGAGAATCTTATGAAAGAAGGGAGAGATAGTAAGACCTGGAGAGGGCAGGAGCTCCACAAGGAGAGCAACAGAGCCAAAAAACCTGGGCACAGTGGTCTTTTCTGAGACTGATACTCCAACCAAGCACCTCTCATGAATATAACCTAGATAACCTAGAACCCCTGCTCTGATGTAGCCCATGGTAGCTCAGTATCCAAGTGGTTTTCCCTGTAAGGAGAACAGGGCCTGTCTTTGACATGAACTCAGTGGTGGGCTCTTTCATTATCTTCCAGTGAGTGGCAGCAGGTTTGCCAGGCCACAGAGGAAGACAATGCAGACAGTCCAGATGAGACCTGATAAGTTAGGGTCAAATGGAAGGAGAACCTCACCTATCAGTGGCCTTGGAGAGGGTCATAAGATGAGGAGATGAGAGACGAGGGAAGGGATTGGGAGGGATTGAGAGAGGGGGCTACAGCTGAGATACAAAATGAATGAACTGTAGTTAATATAAAAAAATAAAAATTAATTAAAAAAGCAGCAGCAACAAAAAACTCATAAGGTTCTGTTTTTCATATTTAAAAAGAATTCCTAGCTTGGCATGGTGTTGAACATCTGTAATCCCAGCACCCAGAATGCAGAGGCAGGACGATTGCTGTAAGATCGATGTCAGTCTGGTATATATTCAATTCTGTCACTGAACCAACCACGGCTACATAGAAAGACTCTATTGACTGAGATATCAGAAGAGAGGCTGGGACTCATAGCCAAACTTTGGGAAGAGTGCATGGAATTTTATGAAAGAAGGGGGAGATAGAAAGACCTGGAGGGGACAGGAGCTCCAAAAGGAGAGCAACAGAGAATAAATAAATAAATAAATAAATAAATAATCCCAAGCCAAACCAAACCAAAAAAACAAAACTGAGGCCAGAAGCCCCTGCAGAGAGCCATTCCCGAACCAAGAACCATGCATGGAGTTAAACTAGAGCCTCTGCACAGGTGTAGCTCCCTAGTAAGGTAAGCAGGGGCTGTCTCTGACATGTACTCAGTGTCCCGCTCTCTGATCACCTCCTCCTGGAAGTGCAGCCTTGCCAGACCACAAAGGAAGACAATGTACCTAGTCCTGATAGGCTAGTCTCAGACAGTAGGGGAGGAAGACCTCCCCTATCTATGGACTAGGGTAGGTCATAGGAGGAAAAGAGGGAGGGTGGGTTGAATTAGGAGATGAGAAGGTAGGGGATCACAGTCGGGATACAAAGGGAATAAGTTGTAGTATATATTAAAAAAAATAAAAAAAAGAAAGAACAGCCAGGTTGGAGGATAACAAAGTGTTAGGAAGTTAACATTTGGTAAAATAGGAAATGGATTTGTGAGTCAGAATGACAGAAGGTAAGACAAACAGTGTTAGGAAACGTGCGAATGTGAAGGTTACACACGGGTTCACAAATCACGCCACGAGATCGGTTCCACGTGGGAGGTTTATTAAGGGAAGGGGGGAGAGGGGTCGCAGAGGCAGAGAGAGGAGGCAGAGAGAGGAGGCAGAGAGAGAGAGGGGGGAGGGGGGACTCCTGTTCTCTTTATAGGGTGATTTAGAGCATGTGCAGGTAGTTCCAGGTGGTCAGCAGGTGGTCTGGGTGTCTTCACAAATGCCTGATAACCGGTCTGTCAGGTTTCTTGGAGCTGGCTATAGAAGTGCCTCCTTACTGATCCCAACATTCCTCCCTTTTTGTTTTATTAAAAAGTGGGGAGTCAGGAAGGAGTGATGGTGGGGGAAGGGCATAGGGACGACTTTTGCTCTTCAAGCTACTTCCTGCTGATTAGGGGCGTTGTCCAGCTGGTCCACACCATCGGAGTCCTAGTCATCTGGTTTTGTGGGCAGAGGTTGATAATCCTGTAAGAGTAACTGATTAATGGTTTGGTTAGAGATTTTTTTTGTATTTGTTGTTGGAAAAATGTAGAGAGGAAGTTAATTAAGCAAGGTGCAAAAAGCAAAAGCAGAAAAACTAGCAAGAGAGGTGAGATAAGGGGAAGAATCCATTTCCATATGGGATTTTGAAAGGCCCAAGAGCTAGACACCTCCAGCTCTTCCTCTCGTTTTTGTAAATCTGTCTCGAGTTGTTGGATTTTGTCCTTTACTATACCCGACTGGTTGACATAAAAACAACATTCCTCCTGGAGGAAAAGGCAGAGGCCACCTTCTTTAGCTGTGAGGAGATCCAATCCGCGTCAGCTTTGAAGTACTACTGCTGCCAGCGAGTCAATCTGTCCTTCGAGGGTTAGTATTGTCTGAGCCACCCTTTGAAGGTCCTGGATGAACTGGGAAGAAAGCTGATAATACAGAGTTAGTGAGGTAGCTAATCCTGCTGTTCCGGTCCCTAAAGTTATTCTGGCAGCAGCCAGCAGAGGTAGGTTTTGAATTGCCCTCTTTTCCTGATTTTGAGTCCACAACCGGGATTGGTAGGAGCTCTCTGTCGCTTATTACCCCCAGCTCGTGGAAGAGGAGTACCAGAGCGCAAACTCCTGACCAACGAGCAGGCAGACGATGGTAGACCTGAGTAACACAAAGAATCAAAATGTTATTCCCCGTAGGACATTGGGGTTGAGATGAGGTCTCAAGGATTATAGTTTCATTACAGTCTAAAGAATTTAGTATTCCTACAGAGTGTATCCCAGATGCCTTGAAACAGCTTGCCACGCCAAAGAGGGTGATATGAGAAAGACAGGGGGTCGTGGCAACAGTAGAATAGGCTGCTTTTATGCTTTTCCAGGTCTGTGAGAACACCCATGGCTAGGAGGGAAGGTGCAGGACCAGCTTGTTGGAAGTCTGTGAGGTTGGAGTTGGAACACCTGTAGCTGCTTTGTGGCTATAGGAAACATCTGTGTCTGGCAGGACACTGGAACACATATATAGGCAAAAGATAAAGTTGAGTATAGAGAAAATCCTGTAGGTATACATTGAACGGTTTGGATTGATGAAGCTGGTACATGGGAACCTCTGTCTACCTGGACAGGACTTTATTTACCCAATTACTGGCAATATTAAAGAAGGCTTTGTTTTTGATCTGTCATTGAGGTGAGGTTTGGTTACAGAAGCGTGTAAACTTAGAGGCCCTGGTGCCAGCTGGCACTAGGTGTAGAAACCTGAAATTTTCCAGCCTGTCTGGAGGGACGGGCGTCTGGGCGTCTCCCATTGGGGGCAGAGAAGTCCCTATGTAGGGATGTGGTTATGGGTGTTATCCATTGGGAGCCGAAAGAGAGGAGGCCTTCTAATGGCGTCCCAGGAGAAGGCGGGTCTCTGGAGAGAGTGATCCGGTCTGATCAATATCTCGTCAGATATTGGCCAGGGATCCAGGGCCAGGTGCCCAGTGGCACGCCCGAAAGAACGTGTTTTCGCCTAGCTAGGACTTGGTGCAAGAGCACGTAGAGAAAAAGAAACGCGTGTAGAAAGCTCCCAAGGGAAAATGAGGAGAAGAACCGTGTGGGGGACCTCCCCATGAGCAAGCGAGCGAGTGTGAGCGCATGCACGAGCGAGGGGGGGGAGGAACCTGTAGAGGGGGTGTACCGCCCCAGGGAGACTGTGGCCCTAAAGTGAAAGTCAGCATAGAGGGTCAAACCTAGACAATTAAGGCTATGGCTGGGGGGGGGGGGGCCCGTCTCAAAAGATAGTAGGAAGTTGCCAGAGCTCTGTGGTCAAGCTTCCCCTAGCAAGAGAGGCTTGTATGCTGAGAAAATGGAGTGAACTCACCAATCCAGCCAGTGGTTGTATGCAGTAAATAGCAGTCTGGTAGCCAGGAAAGGAAGTCCCAAAACCAGGGAAAGGGGAGGAGTCTCACCTTTTGAGATAGGCAATAAGTTCAGTACTTATCTGAATCTAGTTGTCCTGAGAGGTAGATTTAGGTGGACTTTCTACAGCTTACAAGAATTACTTTTAAGTTTTAAGAAGGAGATAAAACTTAGACATGTTAGTATTATAATTGTACTCTGCATTGAGAAATAGGCAGTAGACATACATATGTGTTAATGGCATAAGTACTTTTTAAGGTGAACTCTGAAAAGGCAAAAGCCTTTTATGAAATAAAAGGTAATTTACTTGATCTTAACCTTTAGTATAAGCATAGACATTATGGAGGCTTACAATCTTGAGCTTAGAACCATAATAGTGGAATAGTGGTATAGTGGAATGTTTTTGTATCAGAGTCAGATTAATAAATTAGAGTTTTACTGATAAAGGTCAAGACTCTGGACAGTCAATACAACAGTAGCATAACAACAGAAAGAAATATTAAGCCTTTTTGCCTATTTAAGATATTTTAAATCATCTTAGACCTTGTAACCTTTATAACTTGCATTTACTAACCTTAAAACATTTTTTAGAACCTCAAACATTTATAAGTTGAATTATCAAACTTAAGACACTTTTAAGACTCTCAAATATGTGTAACTTGTATTTTTATAACCTAAACTCCTTTTATCCTTAGACCCTACATAAGCTATTTATATTTTATCTAGTGATATATCTTAAGCTGATTAGTGAGCTAACAGTGGATCTAATTGTCTGCTCTTTAGCTGCAAAGCTACCATTAGCTTAGCATAGCCGTCAAGGTGATCAGAGACCTGAGAAGGATAAGTTATGAGCTAAATAAATATACCAATTTATGTGCCAATTAAAATGACAGAGATGACTAGTTAGTCCATCACCTAGGCAGTGTCCCTGGCTCCTGTGTCTCATGGCATCCTGAACAGAAGCTGTCCAGCCAGGCATAGAAGGTGAGAGAGACTGCTTCTACTGCTTTTGTGGAAAGAGGAACAGAAGAGATTGACCTCACCTTGCCTCTCACAATGTGAGACAATGGCTCTTCAGATGTCCCCGGCTTTGTCCACAGTTTAGGCTGGGCCCTAGCAGTGGGCCAGTTGGGGCAGTATTGTCCAGTGGTTAGCTTACCACAATCCAGAGTCACAGTCATCTGTTGTTGTGCCCAAATCTTCTCGGAGACCTTGGGGGAACTACTGCCAGGATTTCAGGACTTTCTGTCACAATAAGCTTACACATGTTAAAATGCCATATTCAGATTTCTGACAAGCTTGAGGGCCAGCATATCTGAGTTACTGTTTTTATCATCTGCTCTAAACTGTGTCCTATAAAAACAGAATGCTATACTCTCTAGTTCTAGCATATTTCTGAGATGCATGTTCTAGAATTATATATTTTAAGACAAATAGGCAAACTTAATAGTTAACCATTCTAGGCTTCACTTTAAAAAACCTGAACAAAGAGACTAGATAAGGCTCAACTGCAGTATTTAGCATGACTTTAAATCTGCTCTTTTTGAACTAAAATCAAAGCAAACCTTTTAATCAGATACAGTTTATAGAGAGGCTAGCAAATCTTGCTGATCCTACCACTTTGTATTAAAATTGAACAGTAAAAAGCTTTGCATTTAGCACTAATCAGATGACTGAACATACCTCAGACCTAAACAAAAATGATCGTAAACTTATGGCTTTACCCTCTTTATTTTTGGACTAGCATGGTGGCTGGCCACGTGTAACTGAACTCAGCATCCACGATCCCCATCATCAAAATAGAACTTTGTATTTTGACATGATCCTGTTGGAGCCCAGCGTCTACGATTTGCTTTTTATAGGCAAATCAAAAACAAGTTACATTAATACAAAGAGGAGTTTTGAAACTGTCAAAAAAATTTTTTTAATATATATATAAACAAAGCAGCTTAACAAACAGCTCTCCATAAGATACATTTTAAAAACTGTAATTTTTTTTAATTAGCATAAACCATAATCCTAATTAAACCAGATTTTAAAACCAGAATTTACCAATGTAAACAACTTAATTTTTAAAACCAATGCTAATTTAAAATAACTCATTCTTTGGATGAGGGCTTTTAAATAGAAGCGGCTTGGGAAAGGGGCTGAGGGATGGCGCTGGAGAGAGGCACACGGGAGGCGGGGCCTCTTTGCCCGAATTAAAAATGGCGCCGGCCACGTGGAAGCCTCTGATGTAACCAAGGTCCCGCCCATTTTTCCCAAAGCCAAGATGGCTGCGCCCAGGCATTTTTGCGGGAATTTTAAAGTTTGGAAAACTCCCTACCAAGTTTTGATTATGACGCTGTGTGTCCTCAAGTCTCAGAGTGCTATCGGCCGCCGGGACTGCCACGACTTAGGCTGTCTGCCTTGGTGAAGACCCGGGCGGTTGAGCCGGGCCGGGGGCAGGAAGAGTGGGGCAGCGGCGGCGGCGTGGAACTTTATCCGCTGGGTCAAAGGCAGAACTCCTTAGATTTAGGTTATTGGTTAGAAGGAGTTTAGTACGAGAACAGGAGGAACAGAGATAAGGTTTAGAATGAAGGAAAAGGAAAACCTCTTTCCATTTTACAGTTTGCTGACAGTGGTTAAGAAGGTCCCGTAAAATACCGGGATTTAACGTGCCGTTAATCGGGCAATTTGGACCCTTACCTAACGCGTATGTAGGCCAAGTTTTATTACAGAGGCGTATGAGCGTGGAAGTCTTTAGCTGGGGTTATAGGCCCAAAGTCTTAAAGTTTTGTAGAAGACATACCAGCGGAGAAGTTGGGGGAATAGACTGCATTGTATGGGCGTTTCCCATCAGGAGTCAAAAGAGAGAGACGTGGCCTTCTAATGGTGTCCCAGAAAAAGGCGGGTCTCTAGACGAATCGGTCCGGTCTGGTACAATATCTCAGATATTGGCCAGCGACCGAGGCCCTGGTGCCCCGTGGCACGGCTGAAAGAATACGTTTTTTGTTTTGCCTAGTTAGGAACTTGTGCAAGAGCACGTAGAGAAAAAAACGTATGTAGAAGGCTCCCAAGGGAAACTGAGGCCCTAGGTAGAGATGGGGTCTAGCGTTATGTTGACCCAAGGGGAAACTTACCAATGTAGTCGGTGTTGGATGAGTTTGTCGCAAACTGGAAGCAGGAAAGTGGAGATCTCGGGCGGATTTGGAGAGGAATAGGTCCCCAGAAGCCCTGGCGCGCTCGGGGAACTTGCTGGAGGTAACCTAATCCGGCCAAACGCACCAATATTAGGAAACGTGCAAATGTGAAGGTTACACACGGGTTCACAAATCACGCCACGAGATCGGTTCCACGTGGGAGGTTTATTAAGGGAAGGGGGGAGAGGGGTCGCAGAGGCAGAGAGAGGAGGCAGAGAGAGGAGGCAGAGAGAGAGAGGGGGGAGGGGGGACTCCTGTTCTCTTTATAGGGTGATTTAGAGCATGTGCAGGTAGTTCCAGGTGGTCAGCAGGTGGTCTGGGTGTCTTCACAAATGCCTGATAACTGGTCTGTCAGGTTTCTTGGAGCTGGCTGTAGAAGTGCCTGCTTACTGATCCCAACAAACAGTAATGGCCAACAAGTAATGTTTATACCTACATGTGAATTGTGTTTCAACAGTCAGATTAGAAAGAACTGTCAGTCCAAGGAGACCCTTTTGTCTATACAGCATGGAAGAGCATATTTTGAAGCAGACTTTAGGCTGAGCATAATGGCTTCCATACCCTCTGCATGTGCTTGTATAAACACGCTAAGCTGTTTAAACTCAATTTTACTTTAGTATGTGTACAAGCAATGATGTGAGGGGTACATGTGGAAAGACATTAACAGTATGATTAACCCATGATATGCTAGAAGAGCACTAGCTACATTGGCTCCATCCATCACATAACTAAAACAGATATGTACACATGTACCAGAGGCACTTTCCCGAACGTCACATTCTTATCTCCAGCTTATATTCTATACATTTAGTTGGATATCTGATGGACACTTCAGATTTCTCAACTCATGGTACAATACAGCCTTCCACTCTCCTTCTACAAAGAACACCCCCAAATTATGACTGATATAGGCTACTAATGCTCAGACCGGCACTTGTTATTTCACATGAATGTCATCTGATTTCTCTGTATTTACAACAACATCACCTTGAAATTACACCATAAGTTAGTGTCTCCACTATTCTGCATAGATGTTTAACACAAAAATCTATGTGGGAGAAAAAATAAATTCTAAAATTCCGGTTTTGATGTCACAACCCTGTCATGTTCACACTGCTTTAGGAGATTTTTTCTGTCACACCATTAGTACTGCTCACATTTTTCTGAGTGAGGGGACTTGGTACTAGATATTTGATTGCTACTTACCGACAAATCTTCAGTCTTTTGTCTTTTCTTTCTAGTGTGTGTGTGTGTGTGTGTGTGTGTGTGTGTGTATGAGCGCACACACACACACAAACACACAGATATTAATTCACATGGTTTCCTATGTAGACTACGTCATTACTTTTCTGTCACAGTTTTATTTAAATATTCATTTACTTCTGCTTCTATTCTGCCCTTTTGCTACATACTCCTCTTGTCGATTCGTTTTCCTTCAGGAAACTTATCAGCATCTGAACTAGAATACCTTTGGCTTAATTACTTGTTTATTTACTGAGCCTAGATTGTGGTAGGCACTCAATATATGCTCATTAAATGAATGGATGTCCAGACAGAAGCAATTAAATCTGGTTTCAGTTTAGCCTCAACTTCTCTCTTTCAACTGATAAAATGGAGGAAAAGATTAATCAATTTTCTGTACTCAGCTGGGCAACTAGAAATGAGCAATAGAATTAGGAAGTATACGTTTTAATTTTTAAATAAATTTATAAATTAATTAAACCGTGTTTATGAAATTATGTAGCAAATAAAGTACTATGTAGCCTTCTAGATGCCTGCAGTTGTTGTTTAGTGCATTTTATGTATCTACTTACACAAAACAAAGGTATACTACTCTTGAAATATCTACATTTCATTCAACTTGCAAAATACTTTGACTAGTGACCTATGCTTAAAACTCTAAAAATAAGTCTTCCTAGGCTAAGAGGGTAGCTAACTGGTGAACACTGTTATTTGCCTACAGAAGCACTCAGTTTAATCCTCAATCAAATAGGAGCACACACACACACACATTGAAATTGGCTAGCTATATATAATTCGATGAAAATTGAGATTTAAAGCCACTCAGGTAAATCTGAATTTGGTGTAAAGAAACAGAGATTAAAAGTATGTCCAATGGTTATGTAAAGGAGAAAATGATCAGTGGTGACTTCTATAGGCAATGAAGGAAAAACTGTTCGTAGTTGACCCAGAATGATAATTCTGTGTAAAACTTCACAGATTTATTTACTACAATCAATCTAAATATTTCTTAGCCAGTAAGCAGAAGTCTACAATAAGAGGGAGTTTGGGGCATACTCCATAGAGTATATCTTGTTTCCATGTTCCTTAGAAACATCTTGCTATTACAAATAAACCTGCTACAACATGGTTGAGCAAATGTCCTTGTATACTTGAGCATATTTTCGATATATGCCTAGGAGTGGTATAGCTGGATCTTGAGGAAGCCCTATTTCTCATTTCTGAGAAAGCACCAGATTGGTTTCCAAAGTGGTTGTACTCGTTTATATTCGCACCAGGAGTGGAGGAGTGTTCCCCTTTCTCTACATCCTCTCCAGCATATGTTGTCACTTGAGGTTTTGATTTTAGCCATTCTGATGTGTGTAAGGTGAAATCTCAGGGTCATTTGGATTTGCATTTCCTTGATGACTTAAGACGTTGAGCATTTCTTTTTTTTAAATTTTTAATTAATTTTTAAAAATTTATTAATTACACTTTATTCACTTTGTATTCCCCCATAAGCCCCTCCCTCCTCCCCTGCCAATCCCACCCTCCCTCCTCCTTCTTCATACATGCCAAGTCCACTGATAAAGGAGGTCTTTACCTTCCTTTAGATCCTAGTCTATTAGGTCTCATCAGGAATGGCTGCATTGTCTTCCTCTGTGGCCTGGTAAGGCAGCTCACCTATCAGGGGGAGGTGATCAAAGAGCAGGCCTATTTTTAACAGTTATGATTTAGAGGACATCTGTGTTAGGCTCCAGTCCTATTCCCTTTCTTCAACTGGATTTTGTGTCTATCCTATTTGCCATTCTGAATGAGATTTAAGCATCCTCCCTAAGACCTTTTCATTGTTTAGCTTCCCTGGGTCTGTAGATTTTAGTATGCTTATCCTATATTATATATCTAAATCTACTTGTGAGTATACCATATGTGTCTTCCTGATTCTGTGTAATGTCACTCAGGATGATCTTTTCTAGTTCCATCTATTTGCCTGCAAATTTCATTAGTTTAATAGCTGAGCAGTGTTCCACTGCATAAATGTACCACAATTTCTGTATCCATTCCTCAATTGAGGGACATCTAAGTTGTTTCCAGATTCTGGCTATTATGATCATAGTTAAGCAAATGTCCTTGTTGAATGGTGGAACAACTTTAGGATATATGCCCAGAAGTGGTATAGTTGGATCTTGAGGTAGCACTATTCCTAACTACCTGAGAAAATGCCAGATTGGTTTCCAAAGTAGTTGTACAAGTTTACATTCCCACCAGCAATGGAGGAGGGTTCCCCTTTCTCCACATCCACTCTAGCATGTGTTGTCACTTGAGTTTTTGATCTTAGTCATTTTTATGGGTGTAAGGTGAAATTGCAGGGTCATTTTGATTTGCATTTCCCTGATGAATTGTGTTGCCAGGCCACAGAAGAAGAAGATGCAGGCAGTCCTGATGAGACCTGATAGGCTAGGGTCCGACATTAGGGGAGGAGGACATCCCTATCAATGGACAAGGAGAAGGAAATAGGGGGAGAAGAGAGAGGGAGGATAGAACTGGAAGAACAGCTTGGATACAAGATGAATTAATCACACTAAATAGATAAATAAACAGAAATGTAACATGGAGTAAAAAATGAAGAAGATGCATAAAAGGCAAAAAACTAACAATTACTTTGGTGAGGAGAGTTAAGATAGATTAAGCAGAAATGAAATAGCTCTATGAGTGAGTAACATGGAAGACAAAAGTATTTTATTATTACTGATAAACTTTTTTCTGTTAAATGCTGATTATGTATATATATATAAGAAATGTAGATATGTATGTATTAAAAAAACAAAGGATATTGTTGCTGCAAATGTTATGGACATGTGAAAGTCGTGCAGTGCATTCTTTACTTTTTAACTGTACTGTACCTCTTGGAAGGGGTTTGATGAATCTGGGAAAATCCTTTCTCCAGTCTTTGGAACTAGGCACTAAAGGAAAGTAACATGAACACTACTTCTATCTTCATTATGAGGATGTGTGTTCTTTATAGGGGACAAACACTCTCCTCATTTCTTTTTGTAAACCTAAAAGGAAATTGTTAGTTGGTTGGTTTTTGGGTTGGTGTTTTTGTCAGACAAATACCAGTGATACCAATTACATATATCCTCCATGTTTTCCAGGACAGGATACATAAACTTGAGTGTTGGATGTGTTGGATCTTATCATTGAAGATTTTATAGTTCGGTGTATAACATCAGAGATGTATGTGATGATTGAGTATACAGCTAAGTAACACCATCTCAATAAAACATTTCATGGTTTTATGGTGAAGTGCAGCTTTGCTGTGATCCTGACAGAAGGCTTCTTGTACAGGGAAAGTGTTACCACCGGTGTGAAACCAGTAGAAACTGGTGTGTTCTCGTTTTGGGGGTATAGGGGAGACTATTAACTTAGTTAACTATGTTGCTATATACCTTCCTCTTAACCGCATACTTACTATTTCATGTTGAGTTTTGTTGGTAAGGATTTGGGATGTGTTGGCGAATACCCATGTAGGTACACATGTCACAGGATGGCCATGGAGGAATAGTTGTTTGGTCATTTTTTGTTGTCTTAGAGCCTTCCCAGGAGGCCATTCCCATGGGTTCATTTTATTTTCCTCAAATGTGGCAGCTTTAGGCTGACTTAAGGCAACAGTAGGTTAGGCAAATGAAGTAGGGATTACAGGGACCTTTTCCAACTAAAGGTCTTTCAGTTTTCTTTCTCATTCTACTAGCAAGAAAATTTTCAGAACCAGTTCTGCAAACATAGAACTATTCAACCAAATCTACCGAGACAGGAACTTCTCTGAAATAAATGGTTTTATTGAGTCATGACACATGCTAATAAGAAAAAGGACCAAATCTTGGAAGGAGTGTATTTGTTATCAAACTAAGTGATATAGACAACTTAAATGAAGAAAAATTTATTGGCTGGGACGCCACCCTGGAAACTTACACATAATAGGGCCTACGGTTCTTGAGAGTCAGTCATGGTTGGAATTAAATCAAGGTTTTAGTATATTTCAGCTGGAAATATTAGTGTTTTGTTGAGTTCACCTACAGTTGCTAGTGGAGTAATTTCTCTTCTTTCTGCTTCCATATTCTAACTCTTTTTAAATACAGCACATCGCAGAATTTTATTTTTTTAATGAGAACATAGACATTTTATTTCAATAAGGTTACAAGGCAAAATTTCTTTTGTACCTTAAAACATTCCTCAGATTGCCTTTTTCCATGCAAATTTAACTACCCCCAAACTTTATTTTATACTGAATCATTTTATCTTTAACTTAGAATTTCTATTTTCAAAATGTGTAGTTTGTAAAGGATCATTATTTGAGAAAATAATGTCTGTCTCTTTGACGCATATCTTTCTCTTCCCTGTGAAGTGATTTTTTAATTTCCTCTGAAGATTCTAAAAAATTCTTGACCAACATGAATCACAGCTGCAGAGAATGCATAACCCAGTTTTGAAAATCAAAGTCTGAAATATATTAACACATACCCCACCTTGACCAGAGACTTTCCCCATAATGGGTCTTGAAACTTCTTCACTCCAAACTGCTTACAGATCCATATCTTCTAATTTAATACTGAATTTCTGGCTTCTTCTCATCCATGAAGTTGCATCAAGTCACTCTGACAATTGAGGGCTATCTTACAATTTCCAGACACCTTTCCATGGAAGGTGCATGCATTCTTTCATAGGTCTCGTGAGGCTGATTGGCAGGAGGTATCTGTGCTGCACACTGTTACCATATAGCATTTGAGTATCTGATAAGTTGCTACCAAAGACACAACTCTCCTTTTCCCCATTCTTCTCTGTTAACTTTTTATTTTTTTTCTGAAATGATTGTCTGAATCCTTGATTTCATTTGAGTTAATTCTGGTCAGCAATTAAATAATTAGCTGTTTAAGCCAGTATCATTCATGTTGTTTTTTAGACATAAAACTATGCACTCCTGAGGTCTCTTAAGTGCTACTTTCAAGCTTTAGTATAATCTTGTTATTTTTCATGATTCACAGGCACTAGTTTTGCTTCCACTCTAAGTGTCTCCTTCTGATGCCAAATGTTTTATTGCTTTTCTAGCCTATCTTTTCTTGATTTTTCCTGACAGCTTTTAGGGATGTCCTGTTCCCCAGGAGAGGATATTCTAGGCTCTACCAGCTCCTTGCCACACAATTGCAAGCATTATATCATATGTTTAGGAAAAAGAAAAAAAAAAGCATTTGATGCTTTGGTGGATTGTGTATGGTAGCTTGTCCATCAAAATGAAAAATATCTCACAGAAACAATTTAAAAAATGATTTATTTTTGTTTTAATGTTTTAGTGGTCCTTGATTGATTTTCCCTCCTTGTTCCTGGCTATCATACCAGGAGGGGTAGTGGAACAGAGCATTGCCCTTCATATCAGAAAGCCATGGGGAAGCTAAGGCACAGAGACCCAGGACAGAAACACACCTCCAATATTTCCACCAAATGGGCCTCATCTCAGAGGGTTCCCATTACTTCTTAGTAATGCTGCCAGCCAGGTATCCATAAGCATATGAACCCACTGAATTACCATAAACAATCAAGTTTCTTCAGAATTACTGGGATTATACTAGAAATTTCTCTGCAGAGCTGCAAAATTGTGAAAGTCCATTCTGGAATCACACACTACTGTTGAAAGAACGAGATTAGTTTTTTCTTGTTTGGATGGCTTGGGGTATAACCATAATAAAAGCACCAGAATTCATGTACAATAAAAAGACAAAACATTGGAAATACAGAATTCTGTATCTTTCCTTTTATCAAAATATCCCATGTGGTTCTCTGGGAAGAGACCACAGTTCATGCTTGATGGATGATAGGAAGGCTGAAAAGGACCCTCAGTGTGATTTAGCATAGAGTCAGCTATTTTCCCATCTGTGACTATTGAACACTTGCTAACTCACTATAACCAGGTCAGTATTATTAGGTGACACTAGGCATCATATATTTTCAAACTAAATGTGCTCTAAGGATAACAAAATAAATAGAACATCTGGGACAGCAAATTTAAAGAGAGCAAATGTCAAAACCCCACTGCAAATAGAGTATTGAGTTTGGCTTCCCAGTACTACTAACAGTCATTTCATTGAACATTACTTCTGCTGCACTACATTGGAAATGCACTTAGGTACAGTTCTACTTCAGTTACTTCCCTTGGGTATTGGAAGGTTTGCTCTGGAAAATGAGAAAACCAAGTGATGGAAAAATTTCACAGCAGATGGCTCAGTGACAAAGATATTTATTTTAATGCTGGAAACGTAGAGTGGCTGAGAGGTCACACAGAGAATTCACGAGTTGTGGCTGTGCACAGGCCAAGTATTTTTAGAATTTTTGGTGTTTTCTTCACTTGCAAGAGAGCAAATGTAATTGTCTTATTTTGGCAGAAACTGATCCATTCTTTCTCAGAGCCATAATTGATTAAGAGATGTGGCCCGACCTGAGGGTGAAAACAGGGGGGAACCTGATCCACATCTGTACTCTAGGCACCTGAGATTGTTGGCTATCCTCTTCCTTTTTTGATCAGGCCACCCCTCTTTGTTTCTACTCTTTGAACATTAATTTCCAGAGGACTTTTTTTTTTAATATAAACTGTGTTGTAGTTATAAATAAATATCTAAGTTTCCCTTATGATAAAAATAGTGACTACTACCGAATAAAAAATATTTATGTTTCTATTTCTGAAGAAGCAAGTGAAACTTGAGTAACACTGTTTAATATTTGAAAGCACAAACACCTTTAAGTAAGGGCCATAGCCTCTTGATCTGCTAGTGTGCACAGCAATGCCAGCCTGGCAAACACAAAAGGAAATTCACTGCATGGTTTAAACAAAGAGTTTATTAGTACATAAACACCTGATATAGGTCATAAAGATGGCTATTGTACCTGAAAATGCTCGCAACAACAACAACACCACCTCATTCTGCTCTTCAGAAACATTAGTTAGTTTTAATTGAGTATAAATTCTGTGTCTAGAACTTCTAAATTAAATCCCCTATATACTGGGACAAAATAGCAATACTTTTTTTTTTTCTCAATTCTAAAGACTAAGATCAGAAAGAAGGAGAGGAGGACCTCCCCTATCAGTGGACTTGGGGAGGGGCATGCATGCAGAAAGGGGAGGGGAGGGTGGGACCGGGAGGATAGGAGGGAGGGTCTTAGGGGGGGTTACAAAATGAATAAAGTGTAATTAATAAAAGTTAAAAACAAGTTAGGAGTATTCATGACTCAACTTTATGCTTTATATTACTGCATTTACCGGGCAATTGGCAAATAGGAATGACAGGTAAGATAAAAGGAACAAAAGGTAAAACAATGGTATTTTCTGTAGGAGTTCCAGCTTTGATTGTATTCAGTGTTTGTTTAGAGCCTTTAGGCGACTATCAAATTGCTAGAAATTCAAAGACTGGATCATAGATAATAATGGTTATAAGAAATATAATTTGTGTTATACCAATAAACACTGAGTCTCTGTATGCAGTGTTTACACACACACACACACACACACACACACACACACAGTTTCTGTCAGGAGAAAGAACATTTACATTATATTCTCTAGATCAGTGTACATCTTACTATTATTTAGAATTCTAACCCATAAGAAAGTGAAATGAATGTGATTTTGGAAAATGAAAACATAAATCAATTAACACATGGTACATAAACATTTCACTTTCATGTCAACTAGCTATTAACCAGATAATCATCTTTTGAGTAGTTGACAAAAGAAAAGGTAGCATTTTCTTATTTTAATTTTAAAGTATATAGACAGCTCTTCAGTTCCAATATAATTTTTGTGTCAGTATCAATACAGTAACCTTTAGTATCCAAGCTGTCTGTGGGAAGAAGGCTGCGCTAGAGTGTGAAGCTGACAGCAAATATCTGTATGAGGCTTCTAGCCCTTCCAACGTGTTTCTCTCTCTCTCTGAAATAGTTTCATTTCAGAAATATTTATCTCCTGATCTTGAGGATGCTGTTCTTTGTTTGAAAACATCTCAGTACTTCACTTAGGTGTACCCAATTCAGTCAGTATTTGCCTGGTTTGACAGCTGTTAGAGAACAGCTGGCTGATTGGCAAAAGAATATAATTTGTTGAAATGTCAAATAATTATTTTTCAAATAAAGTTTTATAATTTGATCATTTTCAAAGTAAGTTATTTTGTTTCTCTGGGATATAAGAGGAGATACTGAATTGAGTAGGTCTTGGTAATGGTGCTTTTTTAATGTTTTAAAAATATATTTATCAGTACTTACTAATTATCCACCACAGGTTAAAGGGTTCTTATATATCTATTTAGGGAATTTTAATCTTGTTCACCCATACACATAAACCATTATCTCTTTCCTACCCATTTCCTTTAATTAATTTCACTCCTCATTCTACCAAAGTATCTTTCATCTACTTTAATGTGACACTGTGTGTGTGTGTGTGTGTGATTCTGTCAGTGCGAACGTATTAGTGAAAAACTCAGCCAGCAATAATTTAATGGAGTTCCACTGATAGAAAAAATTAAAAGTACTTCCCCCCAATTGGATGTCTACATGCAGAAAACTGAAAATAGATCCACATTTATCACTCTGCACAAAACTAAAGTCCAAGTGGATCAAAGACCTCAACATAAAACCAGATACTCTAAATCGGTTAGAAGAAAAAGTGGGGAACAGCCTAGAACTCATTGGCACAGGAAACAACTTCCTGAACAGAACACCAACAACACAGGCTCTAAAAGCAATAATCAATAAATGGGACCTCATGAAACTGAAAAGCTTCTGTAAAAAGCAAAAGACACTGTCATAAGAACAAAATGACAGCTTACAGACTAGAAAAGGATCTTTACCAACCCTATATCTGACAGAAGGCTGATATCCAGCATATACAAAGAACTAAAGAAATTAAAAAGCAATAGATCAAGTAATCCAATTAAAAAATGAGGTACGGAGCTAAACAGAGAATTCCCTGAACAGGAATATAGAATGGCAGAGAAACACTTAAAGAGATGCTGAACATCCTTAGCCATCAGAGAGATGCAAATCAAAACGACCCTAAGATTTAAGGTTACACCCATCAAAATGGCTAAAATCAAAGCTCAAATGACAACACATGCTGGAGAGGTTGTGGAGAAAGTGGACCCCTCCTCCACTGATGGTGGGAATGTAAACTGGTACAACCACTTTGGAAGTCAATCTGGTGCTTTCTAAGACAATTAGGAATAGTGTTTCCTCAGGTTCCAGCTATACCACTCCTAGGCATATACCCCAAATTTTCTCAAGTACACAACAAGGACATTTGCTCAACCATGTTTTTAGCAGCTTTATTTGTAATAGCCAGAACCTGGAAACAACCCAGATGTCCTTAATCAAAGGAATGGATACAGAAATTGTGGTATTTTCACACAATGGAATACTACTCAGCAATCAAAAATGAGGAAATCATGAAATTTGCAGGCAAATGGTGGAATCTAGAAAAGATCATTCTGAGTGAGGTATCCCAGAAGGAGAAAGACACATGATATATACTCACTTATATAGATCTATAAGATATGATAAACATAATGAAATCTATACCTCTAAAGAAGATAAACAAGAAAGAGTACCTGGGGAAAGATGATCAATCCTCACTTAGAAAGACAAATGGAATGGGCATTGGATGTAGGAGAAAACAAGTAACAGGACAGGAGCCTACTGCAGAGGGCCTCTGAAAGATTCTGCCTAGCAGTGTATCAAAGCAGATACTAAGACTCATAACCAAACCTTCAGCAGAGTGCAGGAAATCATATGAAAGAAGGGGAAGTTAATATGATGTGGAGAAGACAGAAGCTCCCCAAGGACCAAATATACCTAGGCACAGGGTTTTTTTCTGAGACTGATACTCCACCAAGGACCATGTATGGATATAACCTAGAACCTCTGCTCGGATGTAGACCGTGGTAGCTCAGTAACCAATTGTTTTCCCTTAGTACGGGGAACAGGGATTATTTCTGACATGAACTCAATGGCAGGCTCTTTGACCTCCCCACCCCCCAAGGGAGGAGCAGTCCTGCTAGGCCACAGAAGACGACTTTGCAGCCAGCCCTGAAGATACCTGATAAAACAGGGTCAGATGAAAGGGGAGGAGGTCCTCCCCAATCAGTGGACTTGGAAAGGGGCAGGGAGGAGATGGGTTGGTTGGATTGGGAGGGAATGTGGGAGGGAATAAGTGAGGATTAATCATCTTACCTAGGGTCCTCTTTCTTGTTTATCTTCTTTACTGTGTATAGATTTCAGTATGTTTTTCATTTCTTATAGGTCTATATAAGTGAGTATATACCATGTGTGTCCTTCTGCTTCTGTGATACCTCACTCAGAATGGTCTTTTCTAGATCCCACCATTTGCCTGCAAATTTCATGATTTCCTTGTTTTTAATTGCTAAGTAGTATTCCGGTGTGTAAAAATACCACAATTTCTGTATCCATTCCTCCACTGATGGAGGCTCCTTGTCCTGTTGCTTGTTTTCTCCTGCATCCAATGTCCATCCCATTTGTCTTTCCAAGTGAGGATTGATCACCTCACCTCGGATCCTTTTTCTTGTTTATTTTCTTAGGTAGATGATATCCCATTTATGACTTGGCGCACAACAGTTATTCATTCTCAGCACTTTCACCAGTTGTCTTGACAGTCATTGATAACCACTGCAGGAAGGAACTTTTCTGACCAAAGCTGACAGGAGCACTATGCTGAAAGCATACATGTAGTTACATAGAAGGAAATTTGACAGGCACATCATGTCAATGTAGTAGAACAACAGCTGTAGCCCCTGATCTGCCCAGTCTTAGGATGTTGACTGGATTCACAGAACCAGACATGAATTCCTTCCTGTGGCACAGAAAGTAAACCCAGCCAGAAACACTTATTCGCCATCAAAAGATTTCCAACCACTGCACTGGGAGAACCACCTGGCTGTTAAGTAGCGTTGAACAAAGGATCCACACCTGAGTAACACAGCTCATCCTGGGCAGACTGCATAACACCTCCCACCAATATGAGGGCTACCAGCCAAGAGGAAGCTTCTGAACCAGTTCTAATTAGATTTCTCAGTGTCCTATGATAAGACCTGGACATCTTCCACAATTGGCTATTCCCTGTTCTAGTGGACAACAAACTGCAGGGTCAATTAATTACGTTAGCTATTTGGAGACAACACCTGTCCAACAACACAGAGAGATAACAGCAGAAAATTCTGACATTAACATTATTCCTAAAACCCTACTATTTCCAGGAATAGTACTCACCACACAGGTATCTCCACTCAAATGTCATTTGCTTTTAAAATTTATATTAGAATAGTTTATGAAATGTTGGAATTCTCCAGGGTTTTTCACATGTGGTTTTGCATGACCCTCATTTATCCTCAATTGTTGTTATAATTTTTTTGGTGTATAAATACATGTGTGTGAGTGCAGAAGCATATTTGTATTGCATAAGCATGTGTGGATGTGTGGGGCATCAAAGACCAACCTCAGGTGTTATTCTACATGTTTGGTTAAATTTTTACATGTACTCTATGTGGAGAAATACTGTTTATATATTGAATAACACTGCAATATAATTATCTGATATATATTTAAACAGGAAGAAATGAGGGATTTTAGGTCACAAGATTGCTCTCCCTAGTTACACAGGGTCTCTCCCTGGATCCCGGGGCTTGGTGGTTGGGCCTCTCTGGATGCTCAGTGGACTTTAGGGATGTGCTTGTTCTACCTCCATAGTCCTGGTATTATAGACATGCAACAACAAGCGTCCCATTTTTACGCTGATGTTGGGGATTACATTTACATCTCTACAGTCCATGTGGCAAGTACTAAATTGACTTAATAGTCTCTCCAACCCTGCGACCATATCTGCATGGGGACAGGTTACGTTGTTTGAATCTCACAAAAATTTTTATCAGTAAAAGAGAACACAAATTATAAGTGGCTTGAAGACTATAACTATAATCCAATTTATTCATACATTCTAAGTTTTCTTGTTCCCTAAAACTGGCATATTCAAATGATATTTTGATATGACACAAATAAGCAAAAACCAGTAATTTATTTCTCAGCATGACAATTTGTCACAAAAATGACTTACAGTCATCTTTTTCTATTTTTTTATTATTCTCATTAGTTACATTTTGTTAATTCTGTATCCCAGCTGTATCCCTCATTCCCTCCCCAATCCCACCCTCCCTCCCTCATCTCCTCCCTGCCCCTTTCCAAGTCCACTGATAGGGGAAGACCTCCTCCCCTTTCATATGACTCCGTTTTGTCAGGTATTTTCAGGACTGGCTGCAAAGTCCTCCTCTGTGGCCTAACAGTACTGCTCCTCCCTTGGGAGGTGGGGAGGTCAAAGAGCCAGTCATTGAATTCCTGGTAGAAATAGTCCTTGTTCCCCTTACTATGTCAAACCAATTGATTACTGAGCTATCACGAGTCACATCTGAGCAATTAGTCATTCTTAATGGATAGAATAGCATTCATATATTTTGAATTTTTCAACGAGCAAGTTTGTGTCAGCATAATAATATAATATACTTTTAGTTTATGAAACCCAATCCCACTAAAGCACTTCATTATATATTTATTACAATTTATTCAATTTTTATCCCAACTGTAGCCCCCTCCCTTGACTCCTCCCATTTCCACCCTACCTCTCTCTTCTCCCCACTCTGCCCCTTTCTTAGTCCACTGAAAGGGGTTGAACTCTGCCCCTTCTATCTGAACCTAGCTTATCAAGTCTCATCATTACTAGATGAATTGTCTTATTCTGTGGCCTGGTAGGGCTGCAGTCCCTCAGGGGGAAGTGATCAAAGGTCCGGCCACTGAGTTCATGTTAGAGACAGCCACTGCTCCCCTTATTAGAGAACCAATTGTAGACTGAGCTGCCATGGGCTTCATTTGTATAGGGGTTCTAGGTTAGATCCATGTATGGTCCTTAGTTGGAGTATCAGTCTCTACAAAGACCCCTGGGCCAAGATTTTTTGGTTTTGTTGGTCTCCTTCTGGAGCTCCTTTCCACTCTAGTTCTTTCTATCTCCCCATTCTTTCATAAGACTCCCTTAACTCTGCCTAAAGTTTGAATATGTGTCTCAGCATCTGCTTCGATACCATAGTGATTAAAGTCTATCAGGGGCCCTCTGTCATGGGCTCCTAACCTGTTCCCTGTTTTTCTCTCCTTTCTGATATCTATCCTCTTTACCTCTCTGAATGAGGACTGAACATCTTCTCTAAGATCATTCTTCTTCCTAGCTTCTTTAGGTGTACAGATTTTATTATGTTTATACTATATTATATGCCTAATATCTACTTATAAATGATTATATACAAAGTGTGTCTTTCTGCTTCTGAATTATCTTACTTAGGATGATTTTTTCTACTTTCATCCATTTGCCTGCAAATTTCATGACTTCCTTGTTTGTAATTGCTGAGTAGTATTCCATTGTATAAACGTTCCACAATTTCTATATCCATTCCTCAGTTGAGGGACATCTAAATTGTTTACAGATTCTGGCTACTACAAATTGAGCTATAATAAACATGGATGAGCAACTGTCCTTGTATACTTGAGCAAATTTTGGATATATGCCTAAGAGTGGTACAGCTGGATTTTGAGGTAGCACTATTCCTAACTGTCTGAGAAAGCACCAGATTGATTTCCAAAGTGGTTGTATGTTTACCTTTCCACCAGCAATGAAGGAGGGTTCCCCTTTTTCCACATCCTCTCCAGCTTGCGTTTTTGATATTGGCTACTCTAATAAGTGTGAGGTAGAATATCAGGGTCTTATTGATTTGCATTTCTTGGATGACTTTGAGCATTTCCTTAAGTGTTTCTCTGCCATTGAATATTCCTATGTTGAGAATTCTCTGTTTAGCTATGTACCCCATTTTTAATTTGATTACTTGATTTTTTGGTGATTAACTTCTTGAGTTCTTTATATATTCTGGATATTAGCCTTCTGTCAGATAAAGGGTTGGTGAAGAACCCTTCCCAGTGTGTAGGCTCTAGTTTTGTTCTGATGACAGTGTCCTTTGTTTTACAAAAGCTTTTCATTTGCATGAGTTCATGGTTATTGATTGTTAATCTTAGAGCCTGTGCTGTTCGTGTTCTGTTCAGGAAGTTGTCTACTGTGTCAATGAATTCAAGGTTCTCCTGCACTTTTTTTCTAAAAGGTATAGTGTGTCTGGTTTTATGTTATTCTCAGATGATATGATATTATACATGTGTGTCCCCCAAAATTATACCAGATAACTCCTTCAGCTGATAAACAACTTCAGCACATTGGCTGGATACAAAATTAACTAAAAAACGAAACAAACAAATAAACAAAACAGTAGCTCTTCTGTATACAAAAGACAAAAGGGCTGTGAAGGAAATTAGGGAAACTATAGTCTTCACAATAACCATAAATAACAAAAAGTACCTTGGTCTGATTTTAACAAAGCAAACGAAAGACCTGTGTGTGTTGGGGTGACTTGAAGTCTCTGAAGAAAGAAATTGAAGAAGATATCAGAAGATGGGAGGATCTCCCATGCTCATAAATCAGTAAGATTAACATAGTGAAAATGGCCATCTTTTCAAAAGCAATCTACAGATTCAATGCAATTCCTATCAAATTACCAACACAATTCTTTACAGACCATGAAAGAACAATTCTCAGTTTCATATGGAAAAACAAAACAATCTCAGAATTGTTAAAACAATCCTGCATAATAAGAGATCTTCTGGAGATATTTCCATCCCAAATCTTAAGCTGTACTATAGAGTAACAGTAATAAAAACTGCATGGTACTGGCATAGAAACAGATTGGTGTATTAATGGAATTGAATACAGGACCCAGAAATAAACCCACACACCTTTGGATACTTGATTTTTGACAAAGAGACCAAAACTATACAGTGGAAAAAAGACAACATCTTCAACAAATGGTGCTGGTCTAAATGGATGTCTACAAGTAGAAAAATGAAAATAGATCCACCCTTATCACCCTGCACAAAACTAAAGTCCAAGTGGATCGAAGACCTCAACATAAAACCACTATAGCATTCATGTAAAGAAAATTAGAGATAGACATACCCTGCTTGCAAAGGAGAGATCATTGATATAAATGTCTGAAAACAATGCCTCTGTACCAATTCTCTGCTAATAAGCCTTAAGAAGTTCAATGATCTCATGTTTATCTTATTGTTAAAATGCGGTGGTTTTATAAGTCTTTCTGCATCATGTATGCTTTGTTAGATGCTAAAACAGATTTTTTTTTTTTTTTTTTTTTAGAGAGTGGCATGATTAAAATAGAATGCTAGGTGCCCTGTGGAGACATTCACAGCTATGTTTAAATATAGGTGAAGATTCGCAGATGTTAGCAAAATTGCTAAATGCATCCTTTTTCCTAAAGTCGTACTTTCAAAACAAATTTCAAATTTTGAAATATTTTCCCAAGATGTTTACAGTGATTTTTTTCGCTTGTAACAAGCTTTCTATTTAGAAAGAAAGCTATTTATTTATCCTAATGCTGAAAGGAAATCAAATTATAAAAGATTCAGTAGGCTTTACAGCAAAGTGACCCCATTCAACTTTGAAGACAAAGGCCTAGATTTCATTAATTATAATTCATTAAATATAACCATGTGTTATGGACATGGTTATAATCATAGGCATTTCTGGTGGTGCAGGTATGTAACCCAAACTACTCATGAGACTCCAAGTTAGTATCTAGGAAAATGATCAAAGAACACATGAGGAATGTACTAGGGAATATAGAATCTGGAATCAAGTAAAATACTTGAGAATTACAACAACTAAAAAATCTTATTACTATATAAACAATGTACATTTAGGGCTAGAAGCTGTAGTCTACTGGTAAGATGATCATGTAGAGTGTTCTAAGTTCTGTATTTAATTCCTAGAGCCCCAGACCTCATGAGCTCTCTAAGCTTCCCATTTCATTCCCTTTGGTGACAGCAATAACTTTATTTGTCAAAGGCTGATGATTTCTTTTTTCATTTGGTGTTTTATGTTTTTTATGTACATATCCATCAAGGAATATCTTCTTTAATTCCTTATCTAACTTACTGTATTACTGTATGTTAAGTGTAAATTTAATGTAATTCTTAAAATTTACTTATCTTACTTTCCTGATATATGATTCTCATATTGTCTTGCAGTAGGATACAGATTATATGATTACACCTTATAAGATTTAAGATAATTAAGTATAAAAATTTGAATCATATTTTAAGATTTAAAATAATCTAGATTGCTAGTCTACAACTTTCCACATAGTATAACATTGCATTCTTTCCAATTTCCTGGGTAAAAAATGTTAGGGTTAACTTCTTTTTTCTTTTTTTTAAATTTATTTTGCTATTAATTACAGTTTATTCACTGTGTATCCCAGCTCTAGCTCCCTCCTTCATGCCCTCCAAATCCAACCCTCCCTCCCTCATCTCTTCCCATGCCCCTAGAGTTAATATTTTTTCTATTGAGATCTCCAAAATAAGAGGAGTGTGTCAACAAGTATATGTAAACTAGGCATCAATTCCATGATTTAGAAAAACCTTCTTTTTTTTAAAAAAATATTTTTATATTAATAACAGTTTATTTACTTTGTATTCCATCTGTAGCCCCCTTCCTCAATCCCTCCCAATCCTACTCTCCCTCTCTCACCTTCTCCCTGCCCCTCTCTAAACCCATTAATAGGGGAAGTCCTCCTCCCCTTCCATCAGACCTTAGTTTATCAGGTCTCTTCAGGACTGGCTGCAATGTCTTCCTCTGTGGCCTAGCAAGGCTGCTCCTCCCTTAGGGGTAGAGAGGTCAAAGAGCCAACCATTGAGTTCATGACAGAAACAGTTCCTCTTCCCCTTACTATGGAACCCACTTAGATACTGAGCTGCCATGGGCTCCATCTAAGCAGGGGTTCTAGATTATATCCATGCATGGTCCTTGGTTAGAGAATCAGTCCCAGAAAAGAGCCTTGTGCCCAGATATATTTGTTCCTTGTGGAGCTCCAGTCCTCTCCAGGTCTTACTAACTTCCCCTTCTTTCGTACAATTCCCTGCACTCTGCCCAAGGTTTGGTTATGAGTCTCAGCATCTACTTCAGAGGGCTTTTGAAAGACTAAGTAGAAAAACCTTGCTCCAATTGTTTTTTTATTATTTTTTCTTTTTTTTATTAGTTACAGTTTATTTACTTAGTATCCCAGCTTAAGCCTCCTTCCTTATTCCCTCCCAATTCCACCCTCCCTCCCTCATCTACTCCCTGCCCCTCTCTAGGTCCACTAATAGGGGAGGTCCTCCTCCCTTTCCATCAGACCTTAGCTTATCAGGTCTCTTCAGGACTAGCTGCAATGTCCTTCTCTGTGACCTAGCAAGGATGCTCCTCCCTCGGGGAGAGGAGGGGAGTCAAAGAGCCTGCCATTGAGTTCATGTCAGAAACAGTCCCTGTTCCCCTTACTACGGTACCCACTTGGATACTGAGCTACAATGGGCTATTTCTGAGCAGGGGTTCTAGGTTATATCCATGCATGATCCTTGTTTGGAGAATCAGTCTCTGAAAAGACCCATGTGCCCAAATATATTTGGTCCTTGTGGAGCTCCTGTCTTCTCCAGGTCATGCTAATTCCCACTTTTATCATATGATTCCCTGCACTCTGCCCAAGGTTTGATTATGAGTCTCAGCATCTGCTTTGATAAACTGCTAGGTAGAGTCTTTCAGAGGCCCACAGTGGTAGGCTCCTGTCCTGTTTCTTGTTTTTTCCTACTTCCAATGACCATCCCATTTATCTTTCTAAGTATGGCTTGATCATCTTACCCCAGGTCCTCTCTCTTATTTATCTTCTTTAGGTGTACAGATTTTTAGTATGTTTATCTTCTCTTATAGGTCTAGTACCCACTTATAAGTGAATGTACACTGTGTATGTCTTTCTGCTTTGATACCTCACTCAGGATGATCTTTTCTAGATCCCACCATTTGCCTGAAAATTTCATGATTTCCTTGTTTTTAATAGCTGAGTAGTATTCCATTGTGTAAAAGTACCACAATTTCTGTATCCATTACTCCGTTGAGAGACATCTGAGTTTTTCCAGGTTCTGGCTATTATGAATAAAGCTGCTATAAACATGGTTGATCAAAGTCTTTGTTGTGTATTTGAGCATCTTTTGGATATATGCCTACAAGTGGTATAGCTGGATCTTGAGGAAGCACTATTCCTAGTTGCCTGAGAAAGCACCAGATTGATTTCCAAAGGGGTTGTACAAGTTTACATTCCCACCAGCAATGGAGGAGGGATCCCCTTTCTCTACAACCTCTCCAGCATGTGTTGTCATTTGAGTTTTTGATCTTAGCCATTCTGATGGGTGTAAGGTGAAATCTCAGGGTAGTTTTGATTTGCATCTCCTTGATGGCTAAGGACATTGAGGCTCTAATTGTTTTTAAAAGTCATTTTAGAGTTTGGCTAGGAGACTACAGACATACTTGTAGACAGAAATCAAGGCTTACTTTAATGGTTATTGTTTAAGTAAATAAGAATCTGAGAAACTGGGATGATTTCACTTTGACTAAGCATCCTTGAAATAGTTCAGTATTTGTGAGGATTCATAAAAAAGAAAACGTCTTTTTTTGATTCCCCATAATTTCTGTTTCTACCAGTTTTCCTTTTCATCTGTCTGATTGTCCCTTTCTATATGGCCTAAATTTGCCCAATATTGCTATCTCATAATAGTTTATTGGTGAGGATGTGGAGTTAATGACTAGGCAATATATATGTTGGAACAGATAACTTGAATCAATACTTATCCTGATGGAGTGTCCATCATTCTGTGCCAGGGTAAAATTCTGATGTCACTGCAATGTTCACTCTGACCTAGTCTCTACAGCCTTCAGCTGCTGTTTCAGTCTTCAGTCCCACTCATCACATGAGAGGCTTTATTTGTGTTGCTTGTTCCAGCTATACTCCATATTTATTTCTCCTTTTCTTTTGTTTTTGTTCACATGAACTAAATATTACAGAAGGACTTGGTTTATTAGAAAATTCTCACCCTGGCTTAGTTAGCCTGTAACACATTATCTAGACATGGCTGGCATCAAATTCTCTGCAATCCTCTTGCATCTACCCCAGGAGTTCTGGGATTATAGGAATGAGCCAACATACTCATCTTCAAACACAAGTTTAATTGCCATAGCACTATTATCATCTTAGGCTTTTATGAGCTGCTTTCAACTGTCTGTCTATGAAAGCTACTCAGATATATGATCCTCAGGGTATATAGGGAATATTGTAATTAACAAAGAATTAAGGATGATCATTTATTCTTACAGTTTAGTATACTTACATAATTTGCTATAGCAGCTCACTATATTTTCTACTAAATAATAGATTTGTAAATGCCCCTCACATTGGTGTAGGTGCAGATGAACTTTTGTTTATATAATTCTATAATTCTCCATAGCTCCCAAGCCTCAAGAAAATGACTCAGTCATAGCAGTTGTATGTCTTGATAGCATTTGTTATGAAATAAACAGATTGAAAAGACCAGGATTTAAATGGAGATTAGGACTTCCTAAATAATTGCTTTTTATGAGAAGATGGGAAATATTGGCACTGTATTATGCTTTTAAGGATTGTTTCAATTTTAAATTATTCTTTGGATAAGGGAAGAAGCAGAAGACCAGATAAGCCACCTGAGACTAAAGTTTCTATAGTGGAGAGAAGAGTGCTCAGAAGCAAATTGGGCCTTATTTATGTATTTATTAATTTCTGCATGAAAATTTGGAACAGTTTGTCCTTTTATGTTAAACAGAGAATACTTTGAACACATTGGAGATGTATTTTTATTTGATAATCCTTTTGTCTGATGTTTCTTCACAATGGTAGTACACTTGATGAGAGGATACCACTTTTTGGAATGATCATAAAGGGGTTTAGTTGATTTTTTTTCATGACACATTCATTTCTATCCATGAAGTTTCCATATTTAATATTTCAATCATACTTTTAAATGTAAATAAAATTTTGATTCAAAAATTATTTATTTTAACATAAAGTATTAGCTGCTAAATCCAGTTATTTGAGAAATGTTTATTAAGCTCATATGTGATGTGAAATGGGTGCTTTGCTGTATAATACAGTTAAGTCTCAATAATCTTTTAAATAGTAGACTAACATTACTGTTTTTGCTACTCTACCTTCTTAGCTTATTTTAACAATTGCTTTTTGGAAATCTAGTTGATGTCACTGAAGTAAGACATGTGCCCATCATAATAATGGTGCCTGATACTTATTGGTCACTTTCTCTGTATTTACAAATCACTGTGTTATGTGTACTTTGTTCACCTAGTTCATATAATCTTGCCATTTTGTGGAGTTGTTACCACTGAAGATATTGGCAAAGAGAGATAAAAATGCATTGATGAAGGTAAAAAAGATGGTTCTATCTAATAAGTAGAATTCTACTGCAGATTGGGTACTTTTAGAGCATAGTACCTTAGTCATTATGCTAAGACAGACATAAGAAAAGATATGTCTTATTCATGGAAACAAAGATTTCAACTCTGACAGATGTGAGCATTGTTAAACTGAATTATTGTTGAGTTCAGAATCACAGTGGCGACAACACCCCTGACCATCTAAGTGGCAGCTGTAAAACATGAGGAAGACACTTGTATATGAGAAATGGTAAGGTTTATTCCATGTAGTACATGGATAAAACTACTTGAAATTATGCTACAAAAATTAGAGTCCTTCATGCCAAAATGCATCAGGAGTCATCTTTTTTAAATGTTTATTTTCATATGACTGTTTTATGCACCTATAAAATAAATGTTAGTTATTTTCATGCCCCTTTTTATTACTTTCTTATTTCCCCTCTTTTGTCATTGAAAGCCTTCTTTCCAAGCTTCCCTCCTTTCATGCCTTTTTGTGTGCCTGATGCCCTGAGTTTAGCAATTTCATTCATAAGACTGTGGCTGTGTGGGAGGTTATTTATTGGAGCACAGGCAACTTATCAATGGCTACATCACTCACCAAAATGGTATCTCTTTCCCAGCAACCACAGACTGCTAATAGTTCTTCTGAAAGGTGTTCATCCTCCTCAGCCATTTTGCAGAGTTTTGGTGAGTTTGTGAGACAAGTACTTATGTCAAGAACACATCTTTTTGCAGCATGGCTCCCCATCCTCCAAATCTCAGATTCTTTCTGCCTGTTCATCTTCCTTGTTTGCTGAGCCTTGGAGGATTGGTGATATATAGATAGATGTCTTCCTGTTTGTTTGGAACAGGCACTCCAAATGACATGCAACCCCTGCCCCCCTTTTTTGATGAGTTTCTTGGTGAGCTGGAAATAGACTCCAAGTAGACTTAGTAGACACAAAGTAGACTTAGCTGACTGACCAACAAACCTCAGAGATCTACCTCTTTCTCCTTCTCCAGTGCTGTGATTAGAAGGACATAACATTTTTACATGGTTTCAGGAGACAGAAGCACTTTACTAACTGAAGTTTCTCCCCGAACCTCTGGCTGGATTTTTAAATATGTAATCACACAAATTAACATCATACAGAGAATTTCTATTTTACAGTATGCAGAGAAGCTAATTGTATTTTTAATTATATTTATTAAGCTTTGAAGGAGTCATATTTTTAAAACAAAGATATTCTGTATATCATAAAGAACATCATCAAAGACAAGCCCACTTCACAATCCTATCCCAGCCAACTGAGGCCCACTCAGAGACAAACATCCCAAAGAGGTATCCCTGCCACCCATTGACTCTGGCCTGGGCAAGTGCAGATCAGAAATTCATGGCTCCTATGGAACTCCTGAAAGACGCCAGCTTCCCAAGATCTCCTACCACTAACCTTGGGCTGACCAGAGCTTGCTCAAGGTAGATTAATTTAGACTTGGAGAGCCACACTGTAAGTAGCAATGGAAAGGGCCAGCAATGGGTGTGGTGATCTTCAGATGGTGTCTGTTCCCAAAGAAGTAAGGGACATTCAAAAGACTAAGAAAAGAACCTCTAACTCCCAATTCAAATTTCCTAAGAGAATTAAGGTCTCAACCCCCTTCAACTTAATCAGCTCCTGAATATTTTACATGTCTATGATGAAAAAAAAAAGAAAAGAAAAGAAAAAAAAGAAAGTGACATGGACAAAAAGAAATAAATATACACCTAAAAACTAGTGTAGCATAGAAACAAACATATCATGAAAAGATGAGGCAACAAGTCCCCTTCAAAAGCTTCTAATTATTAAGTGAAAAATCTGAAAGAATGACATGGAAGAATTTCATGTTTATAACTAAGTTCAAATAAATAAAAGAAGACTTTAAAAACATAAAAACTTAAAAAAAAAAAGAGCTGAAGACATTAGGAGGCAAATCCTAGATGTCAAAAGTGAATTGAATAAAGATAATTGCTGATAAAAAGTCAAAATGAAATGAGGCTGTAAATATAATACTCAGTAAGTCCACTGAAATCTCTTATGTAAAGCTTCATTAGACTGAATCATATGAGACTGAAAATAAAGTCGAACCTGGAAAACAAAATGGAGAAAGAGTCAGTAAAAGTCAGTGAGAAGTATGAAAAATATGAACAAAACACAGAAGAGCTTTAGGACACCATTGAAAGATTTAACCTTTGAATTATGGACATAGTAAAAAAGAATACCATTGTGAAGGCATGGAAGATGTTTTTGGGAAAATCAGAGAAAAAGTATTTCAAACCTAGAGGAAGAGATGCTTATCCAAGTACGAGAGGCCTACAGAAAACCAAATAGATAAGACCAGAAAAGCTCCTAAGGACATAATATTGTTAAAACATTTAAAAACAGAATTTTTTAAAAGGCACTGAAAGTTGAAAGAAAAAAAAGGTTAAGTCCCTTTTAAAGGATGGTATATTAAAATAACTCTGTTCCCTCCATTTGCCTGTAAATTTCATGAATTCCTTATTTTTAATGGTTGAGTAGTACTCCATTGTGTAAATGTACCACTCTGTTTGTATCTATTCTTCCATTGAGGGACATCTAGGTTGTTTCTAGATTCTGGCTATTACAAATAAAGCTGCTATGAACATGGTGGAGCAAATGTCCTTGTTGTATGGTGGGGCATCTTTTCGGTATATGCCCAGGAGTGATATAGCAGGATATTGAGGCAGCATTATCCTACTTTTCAGAGAAAGCACCAGATTTATTTCCAAAGTGCATCATCCCTTGAGATTTTTTTAACTTTTTTCTTTTTTTATTATTATTATTAATTACATTTTATTCATTTTGTAACCCCCCATAAGCCCCTCCCTCCTCCCCTCCGGATCCCACCCTACCTCCCCTTTCTTCATGCATGCTCCTCCCCACGTCCACTGATAGGGGAAGTCCTCCTCTCCTTCCTTCTGATCTTAGTCTATCAGATCACATGAGGAATGGCTGCATTGTCTTCTTATGGGGCCTGGTAAGGCTGCTCCCCACTCAGGGGAAGGTGATCAAAGAGCAGGCCAAACAGATTATGTCAGAGGCAGTTCCTCTTCCCATCACTATGTAAGCCACTTGGACACTAAACTGCCATGGGCTACATCTGTGCAGGGGTTCAAGGTTATCTCCATGAATAGTCCTTGGTTGGAGTATGAGTCTCTGGGAAGTTCCCTGTGTTCAAATTTTCTTGTTCTTTTGCTCTCCTTGTGGAGTTCCTGTCCTCTCCAGCTCTTGCTATTTCCCACTTCTTACATAAAATTCCATTCATTCTGCCCGACACTGGCCATCAGGCTCAGCATCTGCTTTGATAGTCTGCAGGGCAGAGGCTTTCAGAGGCCCTCTGTGGCAGGTTCCTAGGTTGTTTCCTGTTTTCTTCTTCTTTTGATGTCCATCCTCTTTGCCTTTCAGGATGGGGATTGAGCATTTTAGTTAGGGTCCTCTCTTTTGCTTAGTTTGTTTAGATGTACAGATTTTAGTGGGTTTATCCTATGTTGTATGTTTATATGAGTGAGTATATACCGTGTGTGTTTTTTTGCTTCTGGGACAACTCACTCAGGATGATCCTTTCCAGTTCCCATCATTTACCTACAAATTTCATGATTTCCTTATATTTCATTGCTGAGTAATACTCCATTGTATAGATGTACCACAGTTTCTGCATCCATTCTTCAGTTGAGGGGCATCTGGGCTGTTTCCAGCTTCTGGCTATTACAAATAAAGCTGCTACAAACATGGTTGAGCAAATGTCCTTTTTGTGTACTTGAGCCTCTTTTGGGTATATGCCTAGGAGTGGTATGGCTGGATCTTGAGGAAGCGCTATTCCTAGTTGTCTGAGAAAATGTCAGATTGATTTCCAGAGTGGGTGTACAAGTTTACATTCCCACCAACTGTGGAGAAGGGTTCCCCTCTCTCCACAACCTCTCCAGCATGTGTTATCACTTGAGTTTTTCATCTTGGCCATTCTGGTAAGGTGAAATCTCAGGGTTGTTTTGATCTGCATTTCCCTAATGGCTAATGAGGTTGAGCATTTCTTTAAGTGCTTCTCTGCCATTTTTATTCCTCTACAGAGAGTTCTCTGTTTAGCTCTGTTCCCCATTTTTTAAGTGGATTACTTGGTTTGCTGCTTTTCAGCTTCTTTAGTTCTTTATATATACTGGATATAAGTCCTCTGTGAGATAAAGGGTTGGTGAAGATTCTTTCCCAATCTGTAGGCAGTCGCTTTGTTTTGATGATGGTGTCCTTTGCTTTACAGAAGCTTTTCAGTTTTATGAGGTCCCATTTATTGATTGTTGCTCTCAGAGCCTGTGCTGTTGGAGTTCTGTTCAGGAAGTTCTCTCCTGTACCAATGAGTTCTAGGGTATTCCCCACTTTTTATTATAGCTGATTTAATGTGTCTGGTTTTATGTTGAGATCTTTGATCCACTTGGACTTCAGTTTTGTGCAGGGTGATAAATATGGATCTATTTTCATTTTTCTACACGTAGACATCCAGTTAGACCAGCATCATTTGTTGAAGATGCTACCTTTTTTCCATTGTATGGTTTTGGCACCTTTGTCAAAGATCAGGTGTCCATAAGTGTGTGTGTTTATCTCTGGGTCTTCTGTTTTGTTCGGTTCCATTGATCCACCATTCTGTTTCTATGCCAGTACCATGCAGTTTTTATTATTGTTACTCTATAGTACAGCTTGAGTTCAGGGATGGAGATACCTCCAGAAGATCTTTTATTGGAGAGGATTGTTTTAGCAATTCTGGGTTTCTTGTTATTCCATACGAAGTTGAGAATTTTTCTTTCCAGGTCTGTAAAGAATTGTGTTGGCAATTTGATGGAAATTGCATTAAATCTGTAGATTGCTTTTGGTAAGATGGCCATTTTTACTATGTTAATCCTGCCAAGCCATGAGCATGGGAGATCTTTCCATCTTCTCATATCTTCTTCTAATTCTTTCTTCAGAGACTTGAAATTTTTTTCATACAAGTCTTTGACTTGCTTGGTTAGGGTTACACCAAGGTACTTTATGTCATTTGTGGCTATTGTCAAGGGTGTTGTTTCCCTAATTTCTTTCTCAGCCCTTTTGTCTTTTGTACACAGGAGTGCTACTGATTTTTTTGAGTTAATTTTGTATCTGGCCAATTTGCTGAAGGTGTTTATCAGCTGTAGGAGTTCCCTGATAGAGTTTTTGGGGTCACTCATGTATACTATCATATCATCTGCAAATAGTGATAATTTGACTTCCTCCTTTCCAATCTGTATCCCCTTGATCTCCTTCAACTGTCTTATTGCTCTAGCAAGGACTTCCAGCACTATGTTGAAGAGATATGGAGAGAGTGGGCAGCCTTGTCTTGTCCCTGATTTTAGTGGGATTGCTTTAAGTTTCTCTCGGTTTAGTTTGATGTTGGCTATAGGCTTGCTGTATATCGCCTGTACTATGTTTAGATATGTGCCTTGTATCCTTGATCTCTCCAATACTTTAAACATAAATGGATGTTGGATTTTGTCAAATGCTTTTTCAGTATCTAGGGAGATTATTATGTGGGTTTTTTTTTCTTTCAGTTTGTTAATATGGTGGATCACATTGATGGATTTTTGTATATTGAACCACCCCTGCATACCTGGGATGAAGCCTACTTGGTCATATTGGATAATATCTTTGATGTGTTCTTGGATTCAGTTTGCAAGTATTTTGTTAAGTATTTTTGCATCAATGTGCATAAGGGAGATTGGCCTGAAATTCTCTTTCTTTTTTGAGTCTTTGTGAGGTTTAGGTACCAAGGTGACTGGAGCTTCATAGAATGAGTTTGGTAATGTTCCTTCTGTTTCTATTTTGTGGAATAGTTTGAAGAGAATTGGAGTTAGCTCTTCTTGAAGGTCTGGTAGAATTCTGCATTGAAGCCATCTCGTCATGGGCTTTTTTTGGATGGGAGACTTTTGATGATTTCTTCTATTTCTTTGGGGGATATAGGACTGTTTAGTTGATTTACCTGGTCCTGATTCAGCTTTGGTAAGTCAAATTGATCAAGAAAATTGTCCATTTCATTTTAATTTTCAGATGTGTTTGATGAAATCTCAGGTCATTTTATTTGCATTTCCCAGATGATTAAGGGCTTTGAGTATTTCTTTAACTGTTTCTTTGCCATTTTGTATTCCTTTATTGAAAATTCTCCTTTTAGCTCTGTATTCCATTTTTTAAATGGATTACTTGGTTTGTTGGTGTTTAACTTCTTCAGTTCTTTATATATTCTGGATATTAACCCTCTGTCAGATATAGGGTTGGTGAAGATCTTTTCCCAGTCTGTAGGCTGTCTCATATGTGACAAAATTTCATTCTCATTATGGCTAAAGAGCATTCCATTGTGTGTATCAATGAGAATAAAATTCATTAATTATTTTATGAAACACTATTATATAACACCTAAATTATATACATAAGAAATGATGGGGCATTTAATTAATTACAGACATTTTCTCCAAAAATCTAAGACTTATTTGGATTAACAAGCAGAGGAGGTATTTTTGAACTACTGCCTTTGTTTTAGAATGGAAATTGCTAATATTCTGCACAGTGCGCACAGTACTCACAATAGTAGGAATGGAAGCAGCCTATAACCTAACTAATGGGTAATGAAAACGTGGTTCACTTACACCAAGGAAGGTACTATGTACGCTACCAAAAGAGAAAAGCAATAACCAGGTTTCTCCCCAAACCCATGGAAATAACATCAGTGACAAGCCTGGCAAAACATGCCTGCTGGTTCATTTGAGGTGTGAATGTTATAGGACTAGCAAATTCTGGCTAAATTTAAGTTCCAGTACACAAGTTGAAGCTCATATCTGACACTGATATTGCAGCTGAGAATATGTGGTTAGACAGTACATGGGTACTGGTATATCATACTTTGCCTTTTAATCTATGTTTTCAGGGTGTTTTGATGTTTAATTAGGGATTTTCAGTTTGAAATATGAGTGTAGTTGTAACTGTCACATCGGAAATGAGTGTTCTTGAAAGCTAAAATAGAGAAGGCAATTTAAAAATTTTACGAACAGAAAGATACAGAAAAATAACAAGTGCTCAGAAATACCAATAAAATTCCCTAGCACCTTTATCTCTTATATGCACACATGCAGGATAAATAAGGGTCCAAGTTAAACTGCACTGTGTCATGTCTGTTCTTAGTTCAGGGAAAAACTATGTCCATTCCCATATGGATAATTTTGTGTTCAAGAAGAAAGTCTTAGTTTAGTTCCATCTAGAATTTCATTGGGTTTTTGAGTATAAGTTGTTAACCCACGGTTTCACTGAATTTGCAGTCGTTTCTTATATTCATGTATTTTTAGTGGCATTAAATGCTGGGTAACAATGGGGATTTCTAAAAACCTTATCCTTTAAGTATCATATGCTATATGACTTACTTATCATACTACCCATAAAATATTCTTACCAATTATTTGCCTTTTCTAGTTGCTGCTGTGAAAAGTATTTTTTTGAATTTTATTTTATGAAATACACTTTATTCACTTTGTATCCTCCCATAAGCCCCTCCCTCCTCCCCTCCCCCGTCCTCCCTCCTCCTTCTTCACACATGCCCCTCTCCAAGTCCACTGATAGTGGAGGTCCTCCTCTCCTTCCTTCTGATCTTAGTCTATCAAATCTCATCAGGAGTGGCTGCATTGTCATCTTCTGTGGCCTGGTAAGGCTACTCCCCCCTCAGGGGGAGGTGATCAAAGAGCAGGCCAATCAGATTATGTCAGAGGCAGTCCCTCTTCCCATTACTATGGAACCCACTTGGACACAAAACTGCCATGGGCTACATCTGTGCAGGGGTTCTAGGTTATCTCCATTCCTGGTACTTGATTGGAGTATGAGTCTCTGGAAAGACCACTGTGCTCAAATTAACTTCTAAGCAATTTAGAATGTTTTATTTATATTATACTTAATTTCATATATTTTATTATTTTATTTAATATATTTTTTGTATATAATGTAGTTAATATTAATATATTTTATTTATTTAATATATTCATGTCTATTTTGAAATAAAAGCAATTTTATTTTACAGGTGCCATAAAAGTATTTTTTTAAGTTAGGAATCTTGTATAAATGCATTTTTTTTTTGTGAAATGCTCTAATTTATTTTCTAAGTTGTGAATGAAATATTGCTGAAATTTGAAAATGTATTTAATAAAAGTTTGAAGAAAACAGGTATAAAAAGAGGCACATTTTTGTAATTAGGAGAAAGCTCCCTTGCTTTCTAGGATATGGACTCAAAAATATCTTGCTGACACTTATCCCAAACACTGACCTTGAAACTTGTAGAATCAGAAATTTGAATGTTTCAGGACAGTTAAAGCAGATCTCAAATATATTCACCAAGCTCACAGAACTGTGGTATTAAATCAAATACATACTTAGTTATCTCTCTTGTGAATTACTGTTTTGGTGCAAACTTGAACATTTATAGAAACACACAACATAAATTCCTTCATATGAGGTATACAAGGGCTGTTAAGGAATGCAAATTACTGTTCTAAGTGTATTTTGGTGACTGAGCTCAGAAGAAGGTTATACAGGGGATAAAATACCATACTTGTCTCTTTCTGGCCCACTCTCAAAAATAGAAATAATACAAATTGCCTGGGACTCTTCCAGGTATAGAAAGTGAACTTTGATTACTTCTCAGGGTAGTAAGAACTAATGATTGCTTGGATTTCCTCAATGTCTGCTGTTATGCCCCCTTTTCATTTCTGATTTTGTTGATTTGGATAGTAGCTCTCAACTTTTAGTTAGTTTGGTTAGGGGTTTGTCTATCTTATTGATTTTCTCAAAGAACCAGCTGTTGGTTTCATTGATTCTTAGAATTGTTTTGTTTCTAATTTATTGATTTTAGCCCTGAGTTTGATTATTTCCAGCCCTCTACTCCTCGTACCATGGAAGCACCTGGGGTCAGGTTGAGAGTTGGCATCCTGACTTTAATAAACCTCTGTATTGAGCCAGATTCTTTGTAATTTAATGACAGTCTTTATTTAATGCAATTCCCATCAAATTGCCAACACAATTCTTCACAGGCCTGGAAAGAAAAATTCTCAAATTCTTATGCAATAACAAGAAACCCAGAATTGCTAAAACAATCCGCTACAATAAAAGATCTTCTGGAGGTATCTCCATCCCTGATCTCAAGCTGGACTATAGAGCAATAGTAATAAAAACTTCATGGTACTGGATAGAAACAGAATGGTGGATCAATGGAACCAAACAGAAGACCCAGAGATAAACCCACACACTTATGGACACCTGATCTTGGACACCTGATCTTTGACAAAGATGCCAAAACCATACAATGGGAAGAAAAAGATAGCATCTTCAACAAATGGTGCTGGTCCAACTGGATGTCTACATATAGAAAAACGAAAATAGATCCATACTTATGACCCTGCACAAAACTGAAGTCCAAGTGGATCAAAGATCTCAACATAAAAACAGACACATTAAATCGGCTAGAAAAAAAAGTGGGGAATACCCTAGAACTTATTGGTACAGGAGAAAACTTCCTGAACAGAACACCAACAGCACAGGCTCTAAGAGCAACAATCAATAAATGGGACCTCATAAAACTGAAAAGCTTCTGTAAAGCAAAGGACACCATCATCAAAACAAAGCGACTGCCTACAGATTGGGAAAGAATCTTCACCAACCCTTTATCTCACACAGGACTCATATCCAGTATATATAAAGAACTAAAGAAGCTGAAAAGCAGCAAACCAAATATTCCACTTAAAAAATGGGGAAAAGATAAACAGAGGACTCTCTGTAGAGGAATAAAAATGGCAGAGAAACATTTAAAGAAATGCTCAACCTCATTAGCCATTAGGGAAATGCAGATCAAAACAACCCTGAGATTTCACCTTACCAGAATGGCCAAGATGAAAAACTCAAGTGACAACACATGCTGGAGAGGTTGTGGAGAAAGAGGAACCCTTCTCCACAGTTGGTAAACTTGTACACCCACTCTGGAAATCAATCTGACATTTTCTCAGACAACAAGGAATAGCGCTTCCTCAAGATCCAGCCATACCACTCCTAGGCATATACCCAAAAGAGGCTCAAGTACACAAAAAGGACATTTGCTCAACCATGTTTGTAGCAGCTTTATTTGTAATAGCCAGAAGCTGGAAACAGCCCAGATGCCCCTCAACTGAAGAATGGATGCAGAAACTGTGGTACATCTATACAATGGAGTATTACTCAGCAATGAAAAATAAGGAAATCATGAAATTTCCAGGTAAATGGTGGAACTTGGAAAGGATTATCCTGAGTGAGTTGTCCCAGAAACAAAAAGACACACATGGTATATAATCACTCATATAAACATACAACATAGGATAAACCTACTAAAATCTGTACATCTAAACAAACTAAGCAAAAGAGAGGACCCTAACTAAAATGCTCAATCCCCATCCTGAAAGGCAAAGAGGATGGACATCAGAAGAAGAAGAAGAAAAGAGGAAACAACCTAGGAACCTGCTACAGAGGGCCTCTGAAAGCCAGAAGAAGAAAACAGGAAACAACCTAGGAACCTGCCACAGAGGGCCTCTGAAAGCCTCTGCCCTGCAGACTATCAAAGCAGATGCTGAGCCTGATGGCCAACTGCCGGACAGAGTGAATGGAATTTTATGTAAGAAGTGAGAAATAGCAAGAGCTGGAGAGAACAGGAACTCCACAAGGAGAGCAACAGAACAAGAAAATTTGAACACAGGGAACTTCCCAGAGACTCAAACTCCAACCAAGAACTATTCATGGAGATAACCTAGAACCCCTGCACAGATGTAGCCCATGGCAGTTCAGTGTCCAAGTGGGTTCCATAGTAATGGGAACAGGGAATGCCTCTGACATAATCTGATTGGCCTGCTCTTTGATCACCTCCCCCTGAGTGGGGAGCAGGCCTTACCAGGCCACAGAAGATGACAATGCAGCCACTTCTGATGAGAACTGATAGACTAAGATCAGAAGGAAGGAGAGGAGGACCTCCTCTCCTTCTATCAGTCTATCAGTGGACTTGGGGAGGGGCATGCACGCAGAAAGGGGAGGGAGGATGGGATCTGGAGGGGCGGTGGGAGGGGCTTATGGGGGATACAAAATGAATAAAGTGTAATTAAGAAAGTGGACAGAGGCGAAGGTGATTAATCCTCGTTTAGAAAGACAAATGGGATGTGCATTGAACGTATGACAGGAGTCTACCACAAAAGGCATCTGAAAGACTCTACCTAGCAGTGTTTCAAAGCAGACACTAAGACTCATAACCAAACCCTCGGCAGAGTGCAGGGAATCATATGAAAGAAGGGAAGTTAGTATGATATGGAAAGGATAGGAGCTCTACAAGGACCAAATATATCCGGGCACAGGGTCTTTTCTGAGACTGACACTCAACCAAGGACCATCTATGGATATAACCTAGAACTTCTGCTCGGATGTGGCCCGTGGTAGCTCAGTAACCAAGTAGTTTTCCAAAGTAAGGGGAATACGGACTATTTCTAACAGGATCTCAAGGGCAGTCTGTTTGACACCCCCCCCCCCAGGGGAGGAGCAGTCTGTTAGGCCACAGAGGAGGACTTTGCAGCCAGCCCTGAAGATACCTGATAAAACAGGGTCAGATGAAAGGAGAGGAGGTCCTCCCCTATCAGTGGACTTGGAAAGGGGCAGGGAGGAGACCAGGTAGGGAGTGTGGGTTGGGGAGGGAATGAGGGAGCGGGATACAGCTGGGACACAGAGTTAACAAAATGTAACTAAAAAGAAAAAATAAATAAATAAATAAATAAATAAATAAATAAATAAATAAATAAATAAAATATAAAAGTTAAATAAAAAAATAATACATAATAATAAAAAAAGATTCTTTCCAGTTTCTGTTTGAGTGGATCACTTAATTCTTATTTTCTACATCCATACACTGGAGCCATACTAAAAGAAACCTCCTCATTTCTCCTAAAGTCCCATAAGCCTCCTATTTACCTAAAGTCCCATAAGCCTCCTGTCCTAAGATTGGAAAATGAGACATGGGCCAATGTTTAGCTGCCATTCTTTGTCCCTCTTTGTGTCATCTTAGTTTAAATGTTCAGAAAATGTGTCATGATCAATTGATTTTGTCTTTTTGGTGGTGGAATGTTGGAATGTCAAATATTTACCAGATATTTTCTTTTCCTTGTCTTTATTTTTTTCAATTTTTATTTATTTATTATTTATTACAATTTCTTCACTTTATATCCTAGCGGTAGCCCCCTCCCTTGTCTCCTCCCAGACTCAATTTCCCTCCCTCATCTCCTCCTATATCCCTCTTCTAGTCCACTGATAGGGGAGGTCCTCCTCCCCTTTCATCTGACCCTAGCCTGTCAGGTCTCATCAGGACTGGCTGCATTGTCTTCTTCTGTAGACTAGTAAGGCTGCAACCACAGGGAGAGGTGATCAGAGAGCCAGTCACTGAGTCCATGTCAGAGACATTCCCTGTTCTCATTACTAGGTAACCCACTTGGAGAAGGAGCTGCCTATAGGCTACATCTGGGCAGGGATTCTAGGTCCTCTCCATGCATGGTCCTTGGTTGATTCACCACTCTTTGCAGGCCCATCTGCACTCTTTTTTTGGGGGGTGGTCTATTTTTCTCCTTGTGCAGCTCCATTCCCCTCCAGGTATTTCTATCTCCCGTTTCTTCCCTAAGATTCCCTGTACTCTGGCTGAAGTTTGGCTGAGTGTCAGCATCTGCTTTAATACCGTGCTGGGTAGAATCATTCAGAGGCCCTCCATTGAAGGCCCCTGTCGTGTTCCCTGTCTTCTCCCACTTCTGATGCGTACCCTATTTTCCCTTCTGAATGAGGGTTAAGCATCTTCCCTAAGGTCCTCGTTGTTTAGCTTATTTATGACTATATGCTTTAGTAGGTTTATCCTATATTATATGTCTAATATCCATTTATAAGTGAATATGTGTACCATATGTGCTTTAATGCTTCAACTGTGTTCATAGCAGATCTATTCATAATAGCCAGAATTTTGAAACAACTTACATGTCCCATAACTGAGGAATGGATACAGAAATTGTGGTACATTTATGCAATGGAATACTACTGAGCAATTAAAAACAAGGAAATCATGAAATTTGCAGGCAAATGGATGGGAATAGAAAAAAATCATCCTAAATGAGCTAATTCTGTTTTCCTTATCTTTAAATTATTATCCCCAAGTACTTCTTCAAAAAGAATATTCACTAGGTATCAAGTCTGAATAGAAAAGGTTTAAGTAATTTGGAAACCAAAGGTACAATTTCCTAGAAAAGTGATCCTCTGTGTAGCATCAAGCATAGTCTCATTTCACTAGGTAAATATGAATAAAGCCTAACAATTCCGTGCTATCATATTTATTGCTCATATGTGTCTACTAATAGCAGATGTCTTGGTTATAGCGCTTTTGGAGCATTGGGAAAGGTTCATAGTTTTGTGATAAGAAAGTGTTCTTTTTTGAGATTCTTTTTTACTGTTTATTATTATTAGTTACATTTTATTAACTCTGTATCCCAGCTGTATCTCGCTCCCTTATTCCCTCCCAATTCCACCCTCCCTCCCTCAGATTCTTTCTGCCCCTTTTCAAGTCCACGGATTGGGGAGGACCTCCTCCCCTTTCGTCTGGCCCTGTTTTATCAGGTATCTTCAGGGCTGGTTGCAAAGTCCTCCTCTGTGGCCTAGCAGGACTGCTCCTCCCTTGGGGGATGGGGAGATCAAAGAGCCTGCCATTGAGCTTCTCCAACCAAGGACCGTGTATGGATATAACCAAGAACTTTTACTTGGACAAAGCTCATGGTAGCTCAGTAACCAATGGTTTCCCATAGTAAAGGGAACAGGGACTATCTCTCACAAGAAAGTGTTCTTATTGGTGAAGTGACTGCATATAATTCAGAGCCTGTGGATCTCTATTCACTAACACTACTGCAGGCTGCAGATCACATAGTTCCAAGGCGGTCTACTTGTGGGAAAAAGTATCAAGTTTTGAACAGTGTTAAAGAGAGAATTGTGTGACATAGGTAATGGTTCAGTGTGAAATGATAATGCACCCTTTTTATCTTTACTCTCTTTTTGTCACTTAAAATAATTTCCTTCCATTTGAATTTTTTCATTTACTTTAAGTAGAGTATTCATCAGCCTCGCTCTTTTAAACAATGTTAACGTTCTCTTTCTTCACTCAGACTTGCCTAAGTCTTGCCTAAGACAGATACTAAATGTGATTAGAATGAATGCTGTCTTCTTAGTTTCTTAAGAATTGTATGACCTGAAATAAGTGTTTGACCTGAAATAGAAATTTCAGCATCTCTTCTCAACAGTAACCAGCTTCTGCTCGCTGCCTGACTAAACTACCATTTACATTTGGCATAATATGTACAGAAAGCAATTTTAATTTAATATATAAACATAAACCTTCAGCTCCTACTAGCTGTAATATGGACTCTGAGGATTTATTTATTTATTTATTTATTTATTTATTTATTTATTTATTTATT
>NW_026585686.1:11462839-11582590 GCF_907164565.1 Psammomys obesus
ATTTATTTATTTATTTATTTATTTATTTATTTATTTATTTATTTATTTATTATCAGCAAAGCCGGCATCCTGTGAGTCTCTGTGATGGAAATGCACAGTGCAGGGAGTGCTTCTATTAGGCTATGGGAGAGGATGAAAATGGTTTGAGATAAATAAAAAAGCAATTACCTCGGCCCGGGAAAGAGATACATTTATTCAGGAGGCATTTAACTTACTTGGGTTCAATTTCAAGGAATTGCCATTCCTTTTTGCCATTATCCATAATATACAGCAAGTCAGATGGGAAAAGCAAATGGTGCCATCTACCCTGGCAACCAGCACTCAGAGAATTTGGAAGACTTGAAAAAAAACAAAAAAACAAAACAACCTACCATTAGGAAAAAGACAAACAAAACAAAATAAAACAAAAGCATGATGATGTCCTAAATTCCAGCTCCTGAAATTTTGAAAAGCCAGTTGCAATATCCATGAGGCAGGTATTGTAATCAAAAGCATTTCTAGGTGCTGGTGCTTGTCACAGTTTTGAGAACTGTAGCCAAAATGCTGCTTCCAAGACTCACAGCTAATGTTGGGGGAGAGTAGAAGCCACATTCCCATAGGACTTCTACCATTCTTGTGTGGCTGACTGACATCAAATGATTCTATGAGATGTAGACAAGTATTTGGAATGCAACAAAAACACTGGCACCTTGGAAAAAGATGTCACCCATTTGCCTGTTATCTTTCAAGCTGCATCACTCTAATGCTTCATGTTAGCTTCCCGGAATGTTAATAATCAAATATTATATACATTTGCTTTTGTGAAAGAAAGGAGAAGCTGCGTTGAGAAGAAATCAAAGCCACCAGGGCAGAAGTGATGGCTTCAGAGCATCAGAAACACTGAATCTTGAATGAATTATCGTCGTAAATAAGAAATAATAAATTGGGCGCAGAAATCCATCAGTTTATAGAGTGCTAATCTTAAAAACATGGGGATCTCAGTGAAGTCCCAGTACACACAGGAAACTAGGTGTAAATGAAATGTACGTGCCAGCAATTCATTACTTGGGAGAGGATGCTATAGCTACCTAGACAGCTAGCCTGGCCTCCTTGTTGAGCTACAGGATACAGAGTGTCCTGTTCAAAATCAACAACAAAAAAAGTTGATGGAACCTGAGGATTGACACCAGAGACAGCACTCTGGCCTTTATTCACACGCACACACGCACATACCACACATACACACACAAACATGGAGAAATAATTATCAGTGTGAAAGCTAGGAAGCTGTTACTGTATTGTTTGTTATTCTCAATTTGCGACTATTTGACAAGACAAATGCATTTGAAGAACACAAACATACACATATATAGACACATATCTATATTTTTATATTTGAAACAAGTATGTATATTTCTTTCTTCTATTAATTTTAAAGGTTGAAGTTAACGTTTTCTGAATTTTCAATTTGCTATTGCAATTTTTTGAGTTAAAAATAAAGTTGATACAATGGGTAGCTCCTGGGAGTTATGAGTGTTACTGTGGATATGCCAAAAGGTGCAATTACACGCAAGATGGCTTGCGACTCGGCCTCATCTATCAAAATGGGCAGCAGATAAAGCATTATGTTTTTATTTTTTGTTGCTTTCTGGAGATTTAGGCTCTACAGAACATATAAAATTGAAAGTGACTGTTGAAAACTATATTATAAGCCAAAATAACCTAGTTTAACTTAGAAAAACTATAAAATATATAAAGAAGGCATTTTTTTTTTTACAGTTTGGAAAAATATGAGAGAGAACTACACAAAGTTTTGACAGTTAAATGTCCATATTTCATTCAAAGGCTTTCAAGAAAAGGTTAAATAGTTTATTTCTACTTCTTTGATAAACCTTCAAATATTACCACAGGATGTCACAAGCCTACATTGGCTATTCTTCCCAATGTCCCAACTTTCAAATTTAATTCACAATAACAGGAATCAGATTTTCGAACCAGATAAGCATCCCCTTGATTTGGACCTGTTTTATAGCTGGTAAAGCATTGGGGATTAATGACATCATGGAACATGCACCAGATATTAGCATGTCTATTTGTGCTATACTGGTTCCGCTCTCGTTTAGCTGCCATTGTGTGGAGGAATCATGGATGTAGCTTCCTTGTTGGCAGCCATGGTGTTGAAGTATCGTAGGTGTAGCTTCCATGTCATTTGTAGGAAACACAATCTCATAGAAGATCTACTGGACTTCTGGCCGTTAAAGTTATCTTCCTCCTCTTCCCTAATGTCTCCAAACCAATGATGAAGGAATTTTATTAGAGAGATTATTCACTGAGTCTGAGTACCCACAATCACGGTATCCTGCCATTTAACCAGTAGTGGTATTCTGGAATGATCTCTGTATGTTGCAAAAAAGAATCTTCTTCAATGGGAGGTGAGAGATACACTTATCTGTAGGATAAGTGTTTAGAATGCTTGGAATCCTGTAGGTTCTTTTCATTCTGATTGTTTTTCTTGTTCAAATCTGCTATGCTTGGTTTTATTTTATCTTGTATTTTATTTCCTTATATTGTACTATAATCTTTTAGAAGCCTATTATTTTCTAATGAGTGACAGAAAGGTTGTGGATCCAGATAGGAGGGGAGGTAGAGATGAACTGGGAGAAATAGAAGGAAAAGGAAAGGGAACTAGAATCTGAATATATTATATAAGTAAAGAAACTATTTTTAACAAAATTATTAAAATAATATAAAAAAGAGCTATGCTGATTTAATAAGGTGGTGAGAGGAGATTCACTTCCAAGATCTATGATCTCACTAGTCCCAGGAGTTTTGGCCATATTTTCAATACCAGGAATGACTTCTCTGTTGGCCTTAAATTCAATTCGACAGGTCTTAGTTACTGCCAAAATATGAGTGCAAAGATTGCACCCTTAGCGATTTTTAGACATGATGGCCATTGTCGTTTATAGGTGTCTTAGCTGGGTAGGACTATTGGTTGCTTCCCTCCCTTGGCAACTTGCCTCTCTCCATCTGATCCTATAATATCTAGTACTTAGAGGAGTGTCTTTCAGGTCAGATCCATCTCAAATCTCTTGAAACCTGTATCCTAAGCCATTTATGTTTGGTGGAAGGAAATTACCATCATCCTCTGGGAAGCAAACAAGGAGAACAGTAAAAGCTTATAATTTTTTGTGGAACCTCTTGGCCTCCCCTGAAAAACAATTGTAAAGTGGGTTTCTCATTTCTGGTACTGCGGTTTTTATTAAATGACCTATGGCTTTGGGGGAGTAGTGTTTTTAGCCAAAGTAGCATAACTACATTAAACTATATAGAGAATAGGTTTTGTAATTTTAAGGTAAACAAAAATACTAATGACTCCTGTTTTTTTCAGGCATCCTTAGTGTTATCTTTCCTCCTTCATTTCTGTTTTGACCAACCTCCTCACTCTAATTAAATCCCCAAGGGCTAGAGAGATTGATTAGTGTTTAAGATCACTGGCTTTTCTTCAAGGTGACATGGGCTTGATTCCTAGCACCAGTGTTGTGGTTTACAGCCATCTGCAATTCCAGTCCCAGGAAATTTTCATCTTTTGGTGTTTGTGGGCACTATATGAATATGGTACCCTTCCATATAAACAGGAAAAAATAAGCACAAAAAATAATTTAAACATTTAAAAGACCCACAGATTTTCTCATTTCACCCTTCTAATGACTTGTATATTGCTATTTTTCTCTCTTATAACCTCCCATGGAGCCCTTTTGTATTCCCAGTGATTCCTAGTTCTAAATCTTTAAATATGAGTATGTGACCTGGAGTGACCACCACAGAGTTTTAGATGATCTCCTGAACATATATTTATATATATATATTTTGGATGTGTTTGTTTATTTTTACATAAAGAATGACATTTCATTCACTCTGCCCATCAGTTGGCCATCAGGCTCAGCATCTCCTTTGATAGTCTATACTGCAGAGGCTTTCAGAGGCCCTCTGTGGCAGGTTCCTAGGTTGTTTCCTGTTTTCTTCTGGCTTTCAGAGGCCCTCTGTAGCAGGTTCCGAGGTTGTTTCCTGTTTTCTTCTTCTTCTGATGTCCATCCTCTTTGCCTTTCAGGATGGGGATTGAGCATTTTAGTTAGGGTCCTCTCTTTTGTTTAGTTTGTTTAGATGTACAGATTTTAGTGGGTTTATTCTATGTTGTATGTTTATATGAGTGAGTATATACCATGTGTGTCTTTTTGCTCAGGATGATCCTTTCCAGGTCCCACCATTTACCTGTAAGAGCTGGAGGGGATGGGAACTCCACAAGGAGAGCAACAGAACAAGATAATTTGAACACAGGGAACTTCCCAGAGACCCATACTCCAACCAAGGACTATTCGTAGAGATAACCTAGAACCTCTGCATAGATGTAGCCCATGGCAGTTCAGTGTCCAAGTGGGTTACATAGTAATGGGAAGAGGAACTGCCTCTGACATAATCTGATTGGTCTGTTCTTTGATCACCTCCCCCTGAGGGGGGAGCAGCCTTATCAGGCCACAGTAGAGGACAATGCAGCCACTTTTATGAGAACTGATAGACTAAGATCAGAAAGGAGAGGAGAACCTCCCCTATCAGTGGACTTGGGGAGTGGCATGCATGCAGAAAGGGGAGGGAGGGTGGCATCGGGAGGGGAGGAAAGAGGGGCTTATGGAGGGATACAAAATGAATAAAGTGTAATTAATAAAAAAATTAGAAAAAAGATCAGTGTGAAGCTCTATGGTGTTAAAAAAAAAAAGAATGACATTTCAGCTGAGTAATCAATATTGTAAGGTGAAACATGCATTCAATGTTTTCCAAATTTCAGTTACAATTTGTTTGTTTGTGTGCTGAGAATCAGAACTAGGCCCTCTACTTTATCTCTGCCACTGAGCTAACCCCCCATTCCCCTGAGAGTTAGACTTTATAATTGTCATTTGTAAGAACACCACTTTGCATAAATAAATAGTATAAAGCCACAGAAGTATGTTTAGGGTGGTTTTCAAAATAATACTTGAGAAAATAAGACTGCTTCATAACATGATAAAATTACTACAAACTTTTAATTTGTGTCTGCAAACAAAATTTTATTGTGAGAAAGTTAGACTCCATTGTTTCCATATTGATTTTTTTTTCCCCCTCACTTTGTATGTTTGTGGTGGGGGTGCACAGGAAAATACACCATCAGCATTACAGGTACATGCCAAAAAGCTGGTTTTCAAGGAACACCTTGCTTTTCTACAGAGAATAGATGTCTGTACAGAAAAACGGCATGAGCTGATTATTGAGAGCACTTCAAACCACACAGAATTTAACCCTGTGATATCCCACATGTAATTGACACCAGCATTTACTGTGCCTGATTTACTCACAGATATCACAGTGATCAAGAGCCTCTGCTTTAGGACCTTACTGTGTAGACTTTTGTGCAAACATGCATGCCTAATTAATAAATATGCCCTGGCCTTTCTGGATTATTTGGAAAATAGGCAAAGAACAGTGTCTGTCTGAAAGGATTAGCATTGAGCTAAAGGAAATTTTTCTCTACTCAGTATCAGGCTTGATGAAAAGTAGCCAAGGAAATCTTGCCATGTCCATTGTCAGAATTACGAAAGAAATCCTTATGAGGCGACACAAAAGATGACTGCAAGTTCTCACATTCTTATGAAGGGCTAATAATTACTTTTTCTTTTCATACAGTGAGCATAAGCCTCTTTCCATATAATGATTTACTGAGCAGGGTTCTACTTTAACTTTTAATTTCCTCTCATGAAAGAACTTTTAAATAGGAATAAACTACTTATAGTCACAGTTTTTCTTTTTCTCTTTCATTTCTCAGTGTTTAATCATCTTTGCCTGCTACTGCTATTCAGCCTAGTTTCGCATTCTTATATGCTTGGGTGGCTCCCTTATTGATGAGAATAATTGCTACCGTGTTGGTCTATAGTACTGAAAAGTGCTGATTTTAGGTGTCTCCTTCTCATCAACTCTTTAAAGGGAAATTCTTATACTTTTGTCTGTAAAATTAATTTATGAGGAATTGCTTTATTTATTATATCAATTACTTTAGAGTCTCTCACTCGCGCGCACATACACACATACACACACACACTTTGTCCATTATATCTGGTCTATATGTAATCTTATTAATGGGAATAATTATATATTCTGTTCTATTGAAATCTAAATGGCCCATACTTAGTATATGGCACCTGAGGATTTCTGATTCTCTCATCAAGCCTTCTAATCACCATGTCTCTGGTGACTGAATCCTTTTACAAAAGGTTTTGCCTACATTTAAAACTTCATTAGCGTCAGATGAATGAAAGATTTAGAAAGTTGCTGGTTAAAAAATACAAAAATTTTTTAAATACAAGAAACAAATTGAAGAAATTCATTGTTCATCATGGTGACTATCATTCAACATGTGTCATACACTTGATATTTGCTAAATGAGTAGAACTTCAGTGTTCTCTCTACTAACAAAAATAACGATCTTTATTTTTTTAATAATTGATGTCCACAAGGAGAGCAATAGAACAAGATAATTTGAACACAGGGAACTTCCCAGAGACTCATACTCCAACCAAGGACTATTCGTGGAGATGACCTGGAACCCCTGCACAGGTGTAGCCCATGGCAGTTCAGTGTCCAAGTGGGTTACATAGTAATGGGAAGAGGGACTGCCTCTGACATAATCTGATTGGCCTGCTCGTTGATCACTTCCCTCTGAGGGGGGAGCAGCCTTATCAGGCCACAGTAGAGGACAATGCAGCCACTTTTGATGAGAACTGATAGACTAAGATCAGAAAGAAGAGGAGAACCTCCCCTATCAGTGGACTTGGGGAGTGGCATGCATGCAGAAAGGGGAGGGAGGGTGGGATTAGGAGGGGAGGAGGGAGGGGCTTATGGGGGGATACAAAATGAATAAAGTGTAATTAATAAAAAATTAAAAAAATTCTAAAAAAAAAGAAAAAGCAAAAAAAATAATTGATGTCAATGGACTGGATTTAGGCCTTCTACTATATATGCATATATATATACATATATAATTAATTTATGTAAATTTTGTTCTTTCCCAATTTCATATATGTATGTTTTGTACTCTACTCCCTTTCCACCTATTTTCCTACAAGCCATTCTATTGTCTTTGTCCCCCCAATTTCTTTCTCCTACTTACAAGTTTTGCTTTCAGTTTTGCTTTCATTTGTTGTTCCAAACTATCCACTTAGGGTAACCTGTGTAACCCTGAGTTCAGAACGAATCATCAGAATCTGGTGGGTTTGTGAGTATGTATACAACTGAATACTAAAGGCTGAACCTTTCCCAGATTTGCTGGTTGCCAGTAGACAAGCAGTGTGTGGGAGGGCTCCATGAGTCTCTTTGTCCCACATATATACATATATGTATATAAATATGTATATATGTATACATATATGTATATATATCATATATAGTTTGTTTATTTATTCCCTTTTATTGAAAATAGATTATTTTTTTCATATGATATATTCTGAGAACAATTTCTCCTCCACTTGTTTCCCCCAGATCCTTTCTACCTTCTCTCCCACCCAGATCCACTCTGGTTCTCTCATTAAAATTGGATGGGGTTCTAAGACATAATAAGTAAATATAATAAAGTATAAAATAAAACAAAATCACAATTGAAGTTGGAAAAAGCATATCTATAGAAGGAAAAGAGCCCAAGAACAAGAAAAGGCACAAGAATCAGCGACCAACTTGGTCACAACATTAGTAGTCCTATAAAAACACTAATAAACTAAAAGACCCCTGTATAACCAAGGATATAACCGAGAACCCATGCACTGATGTAGCCCATAGCAGCTCAGTATCCAAGTGGTTGCCCTAGTAACAGGGGCACAGGGACTGTCTCTGTCATGAACTCAGTGGCTGGCTCTTTAACACCCCCTTCCCAAGTGGGTAGCAGCCTTGCAAGGCCACAGAGGAGGACAATGCAACCAGTCCTGAAGATACCTGATAGACTAGGGTCAGATGGAAGTGGAGGAGGACCTCCCCTATCAATGGACTTGGAAAGAGTCATGGGAGGAGATGAGGGAGGGAGGGTGAGATTGGGAGGAAATGATGGAGGGGGATATAAAGTGAATAAGCTGTAATTAATATAAAAATTAAAATGTAATTAAAAACACTAAACTGAAAACTATAACATACACATCAATATATACCTGGTACAGACTTGTATAGGCTCTGTGCTTGCAGCTTCAGTCTCTGTGAGTTCATATGAGCTTTTCTAAATTGATTTATAATTACATGTTTTCTTGGTTTCCTTCATCCCCTCTGATTTTCATAATTTTTCTGTCTTCTCCTCCATGGAGATCCTTGAGCTCTAAGGGGAGGGATTTAATGAGGCAACAGATTTAGAGCAGAGTGTTCCAGGAGTCTCTTCCTTTTTCTCTGTCTCACTGTCTCTCTCTCTCTCGGTGATGTCTGGCTGTGAGTCTCTGAATTTGTTCCCATCTACTGAAGGAGAAAGCATCTCTGACAATGGCTCAATAAGGCACTGATTTATCAGTATATCACACTGTTATTATAGTTACTTTATCACTACTTAAAGAAAAAAATACTAGTATTCAGTTTTATCTAGTTCTCTGGTTCTCAGTTACCTAAGCAGTGTCATGTGTGGGTTCCATCTCAAGGAGTAGGCCTTAAGGCAAATCAGATATTGTTTGCTTGTTAGTGCCACAAGTTTTGTGCCACCATTGCTCTAGCATTTTTTTACAGGTAGTATAGCATTGAACATCAAAGTTTTGTTTGTTTTACTTTTGGTAACCTTCAGAATACCTTTGCCTAAAAATGAAACCAAAACATAGGGGTGAATGTTCTACGAAGGCTCCTCCTTGACTTCTCAATGTTCATTAAGTTGTTGTCTTCAGTGATGGGGCCTTGATGTCATTTTGTCGAAAGCCAGCTGGGCTGTTTGAGAATTTTTAGGATACCCCATTGACCAACAACTCAGTTGGTTTCAACTCAGTCCTGGTACTGTATATAATCGATGAAATACTTTTTATCATTAAAAATTTTTCATATTATTTATTACTGTTTGTTCAATTTATATCCCAGCTGTGTCCCCCACCCCTATCTTCTTGCAATCCTGTCCTCTCTCCCTCTTCTCCCCGTGTGCTTGTACCCTAGTCCACTAATAGGTGAGGTTTTCCTCCCCTTCTTTCTGACCCTAGCCTATTAGGTCTCATCAGGACTGGTTGTATTGTCTTCCTCTGTGGACTGGCAAGGCTGAGCCCCCTAGTGGGAGGTGATCAGAGAGCCCATTCTGGAGTTCATGCCAGAGAAAGCCCCTGCTCCCCTTACTAGGGAATTCCATTTGGAGACTAACTTTATGGGCTACATCTGAGCCAGAGTTTTAGGACCTCTTCATGCATTGTCCTTGATTGGTATGTCAGTCTCTGCAGTGCCCCGAGGGCTCAGTTTTATTGGATCTGTTGGTCACCTTTTAGAGCTCCTGTCCCCTCCAGGTCTTTCTATCTCTCCCTTCTTTCATAAGATTACCTGCACTCTGCCCAAAGTTTGGCTTTGGGTCTCAACCTTTGCTTTGAAACCTCGATCAGAGTCTTTCTGAGACAGACTGTGGTAGGCTCCTATCCTTGTCTCTGTCTTATCCTGCTTCCAATATCTATCACATTTGCACTTTTGAATGAGATTGAGCATTTTCCCTACTGTTTAGTTTCTTTAGGAGTATAGATTTTTGTATGTTTATCCTATATTTTGTGGTTAATATCCACTTATAAGTGAGAATATACCATGTGTGTCTTATTGTTTCTGGGTTACCTCACTCAAACTGATTTTATCTAGTTGCCACAATTTTGAACTCATTGGCACAGGAGACAACGTCCTGAATAGAACACCAATAGCATAGCTTTAAGATCAACAATCAATAAATGGGACCTCATGAAAGTGAAAAGCTTCTCTAAAACAGAGGATACTGTCTTTAGAACAAAATGTCAGTCTACAGATTGGGAAAAAATCTTCATCAACCCTATATCTGACAAAGGACTAATATCCAGAAGATATAAAGAACTTAAGATGTTAAACACCAACAAACCAAAAAATCCAATATAATATATGGGATACATAGCTAAACAGAGAATTTTCTGTAGAGGAATATAGAATGGCAGAGAAACACTTAAATAAATGTTCAACATCCTTAGTCATCAGGGAAATGCAAATCAAAATAACCTTGAGATTTTACCATAAACTCATCAGAATGGCTAAGATCAAAACCTCAAGTGACAACACAAGCTGGAGAAGGTGTCTAGAAAGGGGAATGATTCTCCATTGCTAGTAAGAATGTAAACTTGGACAACTACTTTGGAAACCAATTTGGTGTTTTTTTAGAAAACTGGGAATAGTGCTACTTCAAGCTCCAACTCCTAGGCATATATCCAAAATATGCAAAACTGTACAACTAAAACATTTGCTCAACCATCTTCGTTATAGCTCTATTTGTGATAGCCAGAATCTGAAAACAACCCAGAAGTCCCTCAACAGGGAATGGATACAGAAATTGTGGTATATTTATTAAATGGAATACTACTCAGAAATTAAAAACAAGATAATCACGAGATCAGAAGGCAAATGGTGGGAACTAGAAACAATAATCTTGAGAGAGGTAACACAGAAGCAGAAAGACACAAATGAAATTTTTAATCAATCTTTCCTGTTTATTTATTTATTTTTTTCCTAACATTTTTATTTATTGATTGATTGATTCATTCATTTATTTATTAAATTATTTATGTATTTATTTCAATTTATTCACTTTGTATCTTGGCTGTAGCCCCTTCCATTTCATCTAGCCTCACTCACCTTCTCTCTTCTCTCCCCATGCTCCTTCCCTAGCTCGCTGATAGAGGAGGAGCTCCTCCACTTCTATATGATCGTAGCCTATAAGGTCTCATCACGACTGGCTGCATCATCTTTCTCTGTGGTCTGGCAAGGCTGCATGCACAAGGTGGAGCTGATCAAAGAGCCAGCCATTGAGCTCATGTCAGAGACATCCCCTGCCCCCCTTACTAGGAAACCACTTGGACACTGAGCAGAGGGTCTAGGTCCTCTCCATGCATGGTCCTTTGTTGAAATATCACTCTCTGCAGGCCCTCCTGGGCCAAGGTTTTTTGGCTCTGTTGGTCTCCTTGTGGAGTTCCTGTCCCCTCCATGTCTTCTATCTCTCTCTTCTTCCATAATGTTTCCTGAACTCTGCCCAAAGTTTATTGATGAGTTTCACTATCTCCTTCCATACCCTGATGTGTAAAGTCTTTCAGTGGCTCCCTGTGGAAGACTCCTATCTTGTTCCTTGCCTTTTCTTACTTCTGATGTCTATCCTGTTTGCCTTTCTGAGTGAGGTTTCAGGCTCTTCCCTAGGGTTCTTCTTGTTGTTTAGCTTCTTTAGAATTATAGATGTTAGTATGTTTATCCTATATTAAATGCCTAATGTCCACTTATAATCAATAAACGGGACCTCATGAAACTGAAAAGCTTTTGTAAAGCAAAGGACATTGTCATCAGAACAAAATCACAGCCTACAGACTAGAAAAAGGTCTTCACCAACCTTACATCTCAAATGCTTAATGTCCTTAGTCATCTGAGAAATGCAAATCAAAACGACCCTGAGATTACAACTCACACCCATCAGAATGGCTAAGATCAAAAATTCAGGGGATGATCCATGCTAGAGAGGTTGTGGGGAAATGGGAGCCCTCCTCCATTGCTGGTAGGAATGTATCCATATGTAACCACTTTGGAAATCAATCTGGCACTTTCTCAGAAAATTAGGAATAGGGCCACCTCAAGATGCAGCTATACCACTCCATAGCATATACCTGAAATATGCTAAGCCGTACAACAAGGACATTTGCTCAACTATGTTCATAGCAGCTTTATTCATAATAGCTGTAATCTGGAAACAACCTAGCTATCCCTCAACTGAAGATTGGATGCAGAGATTCTGGTACATATACACAGTGGAATACTACTCATCAATTAAAAACAAGGAAATCATGAAATTAGCAGGGAAATGGTGAGAACTAGAGATCATCCTGAATGAGGTAACCCAAAAGCAGAAATCTATGAAAATTTAAGACATTCTAAATATATAAATAAATAAAAAAATCAGACCTCTCTTTTTTCAGCTAATTCAATTACTGTCTGAATTATGGACTATCTGAAATTCACCACTTACTGATACCTATTCCTCTAGTCAGTAGATTGAATAGAAAGCTAAGACAACAGTAGCCATGATAATATTTTTTGCATGTATAATATTTGTCCATAACAGGATTATTGCATACCTCTGTCATGACTTTTGATTGTGCATGTCCCAACACAAATACACCTTAATTGCACAAATATCAATATGAAGATCAAATATTGTTTACAATTGTTTTGAAGAGTTTTTATTATCTTTGAGTGGTGTTTTATGCTACAGAATTAAACCTAAATGTCCTGATAAAGCTGGAGTGTGTATAACAAGCTGCCAGTTTTGATTGGCATTATTTGCCTGGCTTTATTAGTAAGAGGTCACAAACTAAAATTCATTTCTTTAATCTCAGCTGTCTGCACGGAAAGAAGAGGGCCTGTAGCAAGCATAAGGCCAGTGTGGACTAAAGTGTCCCAGTATAGAAACAGATGAAGGTCTGTCTCTGACTATTTAGGTGCTGTCTACTTTTGCTTTTGTTTTCATATTGTCTTTGTAGCTGGTTGTCTACTCCAACAAACTGTGTAGCAAACATACTATATAAATGTGTAAAGGTAACTACTCACAATTTCAATGCATCACTATGTTCCCATAAAGCTCTTGAAGATTTTGATTCTGTTTGAGGCTTACTTATTTGTGTGTGTTTCTATGTTTCTATGATATATACTTGTTTGCAAGTAGGTTAATAGAGGGAAGAGGTTGATGTGAGATACATTTCCTCAATGGCTCTCCACCATTTTTTCTGAAACAAAATCTCTACTGAACCCTGAGTTCACTTATTTAATTAGTTTGGATGGCTAATGGTCATCAAGGATTATCCCTGTGTCCATCTCCAGTGTCCATTAGAACAGTGGCTACAGGCATGAGTGACCACTCCCTGATGTTTACGTGGGTCCTGGCAAATTCAAATTCAGGTCTTTGTGCTTGTTGGCCAGGTACTATCTTTACTGAGTTACCTCCTCATCTCTATTTGCTGATTTTGGATTAACTGTAGATTAGATGTAAAAGCCAACTTCTAATTTACCACACAGGTAGTAGACTGACTTTAAAGATCATGAACTAAAATAATAAAATTCAAGTTAGGAGCTTGGCACTGCCCTGAGACAATGTACTTCTAGAAGTGGAGAAGTTTCCTGCATTCAGATTTCAAATGTGTATCCTTCCTTGCTTTATGGTCATTCCTTTTAAAAATTTAAAATGGTCAATAGAATTATATCCCAAATTTCATAAATTCAAGATATTAATATTTTGACTTTTTGTTCTAAGCTAGATAAGTTCACCAGGTTGAGTGCAATAATTGAGTGGGGGCACATAAGCAAACTGATTTTTAATTTTATATCATGGCAAACCTCTAACTAGATTAGTATTCTAGTCATGGGCGGGAAACAACATTAGTTCCTTGCTTAAGTGACCATCACTAAATACCCAATAACATATATTTTTCAGATATTTGAACAGACACTCATTTTTTATTTTGATTTAGAAAATATAGTGCTTTTTTTGACCAAATATGCTATCAATTAATAATTACCAAAGTATAATTTTATTGATTTCCAGGAGTATATCCAATCAGCTTCAGAGAAAATTTGCTCACATTTATAACTAACAATTTAGTGATAAAATAGTCACAGTTTTTTTTTTTTTACCCCACTGTCCAAAGATGGGGTAATAGAAAAAAACATCAGTTCATTTGACATGAGACTATTTTGGAATGCAAGAGCGTATCAGAATCATTTATGATATTTTATGTGATAAAATTCATTCTTAATATATGAGAATGTTTTTGAATATTTAGAAACTTGGTTGAGAGTGGAGTCCTCTTTGACAGGAATCTGAGGTCTGAAGTATCAGTCTTCTTATTAGATGCTGAGCTTATTGGATAGAGCCTTTAATTCTTTAGCATCAGCCTTGTCTCATGCCTCATAATTTTATTGCCAATTGCATAATGTATGTAAATAATCATTATTGTGATTAAATGTTCATTAATGTGATAAGTATCATACCTATTTATTTTACATGTTTGAGCATTTAACTTCATATTTTACATAAACTGATTCTGCTTCTGAAACGTATTTCTGACCCTTTAAAACTATAACTTCCTTGTCTTATTTCTTTGAATTTATTTTCACATCCCAAGAAGACAAGGAGGTCATGGGTATGTGATGATATTAACCAATGAAATGCAAAAGGCACTGGAGAATATCTGAGGCATCTAGATATCTAGAACCTTTAGAAATTACCATGCAAATTCTGTGGGTTAATTCATGAGTTTTGTATAAAGTTCAGACTAAAAATAGGGGAAGACTCTTAGGTGAGGTGTAGCTTCTCAGAGGCCCTTCTGAAGTCACCCCCTCCACTGTGCTCAGTTTGACTTCTCAGCTCATCTGATTTTCTTTGCAAGTCTTCTGTATGAGAAAGTCCTCAGTGCTGATTGTGAACCACGTGGGCTGCCGCTACCTCGTGCGATTTTCATCTGTGGCACTTCTTGCTGGGGGCTGCTCTAACAGGATGTGGCTTCATCACGTGGAGATGCCTCTTTTAAAAGTGTGATGTACATCACCTACAGGCAGGTTTTTTAGTGGGTTCCGTGAACAGGCAAAGCATTTTTTTATTTCCAGGCCTATGGGCTCAGCTGCACAGACAGCTGAACAAGCTCCGCCAAGATTACTTCCACAGACACCACAGTGCTCAGGTAAGTCTGGGGTAATTAGGGTTCCCTTGGTCAAGAGCATCTAACTTAGCCTTGCCAACGAGAAGACTGGAATAGTGCGATGCGAGCATTGAGACACTGTTTCTGAAAAAGGGCCATGGAGTTCCAGTTAGAAAACCCTCCATTCTGCAGGAGATACTCACTCTTCCTTTCCTATCAAGTATCATGTATGTGAGGAAATTGCTTTTGGTGATAAGGGTAAAATAAGGAAGGAGGCCTAGATAAGTTACAAAATGGAGAAACTGTTTTTAAGAATTAATAGAAGTTAGAGGAGAAAGATATTTTATAATCAATCATTTGAACTAATCTCAGAAATGATAATATTGATTATGTAAAATTCCTTAAAGCACTGAAATATTTTGCATGCTTGAAATCTTGCAGATGGTACTTGCAATGAAAGATGCATTGTATATCCTTGCAAAGTATCATAGAAAAAACACCTAATATTTTGTGGGCAGTACATGTGTCTAAACTGAACTGAAAATGACATAGTTTTCAGTATAAGCAGTCAAAATGATTTGATTATTTCATTTATTAAACAGACACAGACCCCAAGAATTGGGCTTAATTTTCAGCTATTTAGAAAAAATGCTCAAGACCAGTTTATATTTTATTCTTTCTATTGAAAAGGGTGCTAAAAGTTATTTTCCATCAATAATTTAGTAATACTGTTTTTGAAAAAAAAAATAAATAAAAGAATGGCCCAGTTTCCTGAACATTTGTATCCTAGTGCCTTTTCTTGAACACTGAGGAAAGGTTCCATTCCACAGCATGATATTCTCTCTGTGAGTGTCACATGTCAGAGCACTGACACTCCAGCAGTTTTGCCATAGATAAGAGCTTTATCATAATCCCTCTCTCTCAGTTTCTCCTTTGAGTGTAAAACAGTTTCGGCAGCTTTTAGTCAATCAAATGGATATTCTAATTCCTCCAGCCCTCGAAGGTCCATTTAGACTGCCCAGCGTGAGCATGCACACCTTTCAAGCCTATTTTTCATTCATCTCTTGTTTATTTGTGTTTCACAAAGTAATGACATTGGTTCCTTGCTTCAAAATAAGTACTAAAGCTTAGTTTCACACTATAATTCTGAGCTCCTTGACATGATCCAAAGAATCTGTAAACCCCTCTCATATACACTGAGTTTTAAGAACGTGAAATAATTTTGCTCCTAGAAAAGAAATTGCTCCAAAAGACATTATTCTTAAAACCACAATTGAAATTATTAGGAAAAAAATGTTTATGACAGAAGACTTAAAAGAAAATGTATATTTTCTGTGAGTTCATCATTTTACAGCTTATCAAATGTTTCCCTAGTCTGATTTCTTACTTGTGTATAAAATTATGAAAATTTATTGGACAATTGGAAAAGATGAGTACAGTTATGATTGTCAGCCCTCTCTCTCTGGTGCTTTAACCCAAGAATGGAATCCCCCAGTGGGGTCATTTATACTTTAATTGAAAAATTAAATAAATATCTGTAACACCAAGATTATTTTCCAATCATAAATACCCAAAATAGAAAGCTAATTTCTATGTTCCTGAACTTTTTAACACTGCATATTCAGGTTTCTCAAGACACAAAGAAATGTATTTCCTGCCAGTTTTAATCCTGTGAGGGTGCTATATTTAAAGATCTCACAGTAGAGCTCTTGCTTTCACTTCTTCTATCTTTTCCTGCCTTAAGGAGATGAACCTGGAAATGCACCTGGCATGGACATCTGAACTGACCTACCTTCTATTTACTGTTCATTCCCAGACCAGGAAAGAGCTTTTATGTCTTTTTTTTTTTTTTAACCTTTAGATGTTCTGTCATATGATTGATTTCATTTCCTTCTGCTAAGAACTTCACCCATACCAGGGATGTATTTTTAGCTAGTAGACTCAATAGGCACCCTGCAGATTTAACCCTTGCTGTGGCTCATACATGTTAACATGAGCTACCACATAGCAGGTGCAGCTCCTCAACATCAACCTGATTCCAGACAAGACATGGTTCTGAGTATAAACAGGACTTGGGTTTGAAAAGCATTCAAATGCAGCTTAAAACTTGAGTCTTTCATTTGACTTGAACGCTAAGCTGTCTAAAGCAAAAGGTGCATTTTTTTAACTTTTATTAATTACATTTTATTCACTTTGTATCCCCCATAAGCTGTTCCCCCTTCCCCTCCCAATCATCCCTCCCTCTTCTTCATGCATGCTCCTCCTCAAGTTCACTGATAGTGGAGGTCCTCCTCTCTTTCCTTCTGATCTTAGTCTATCAGATCTCATCAGGGGTGGCTGCATTGTCATCTTCTGTGGCCTGGTAAGGCTGCTCCCTCAGGGGGAGGTGATCAAAGAGCAGGCCAATCAGATTATGTCAGAGGCAGTCCCTGTTCCCATTACTATGTAACCCACTTGGACACTAAACTGCCATGGGCTACATCTGTGCAGGGGGTATAGGTTATCTCCATGCATGGTACTTGGTTGGAGTATGAGTCTCTGGGAAGACCCCTGTGTTCCAATTTTTTGGTTCTGTTGCTCTCAAGAAGTGGGAAATAGTAAGATCTTGAGAGGTCAAAAAGTGCATTTTTACCTCCAGGTCTACATAGATGACCTCTGTGCCTAAGTTATTCAAGATAAGTCAAATAAGAGCTTTATCACTTAAAATCCATCTCTTCCACTGTGATTTCATAGCAATGCTAGACAATGTTTTCTGGTAAGATGAATGAGAAAGGCCATCATATTCAATGTTGAGTTAAAATATATACTTAAATGGGATAACTTTTTTTTTTATTAATTACAGTTTATTCCTTTTGTATCCCCCCATAAGCCCCTCCCTCCTCCCCTCCCGATCCCACCCTCCCTCCCTTTTCTGCATGCATGCCACTCCCCAAGTCCACTGATAGGGGAGGTTCTTCTCTTCTTTCTGATCTTAGTCTATCAGTTCTAATGGTCAGGGGCAGTGTTTTTATGGAAGAGTATTTACCAGCATGGGGACATGGGTTCAGTTATCCAGCACCAGAAAAGAGAAAGGTCGTTGACTTAAAGCAGATCTCCAAGCTATGATGTAAAACCCACATTACCAGTTTATGGTGATACACTACTCCCTTCTTTAAACTTATACATTAAAACATCATAAACTATGAAATTATCTTTTATGTTTTCTTGTTTTATTTATTCATTTATTATTTGTTACAATTTATTCAACTTGTGTCCCAGCTGTGCCCCCCTCCTTCATCTATTCCCAATCAGACCCTCCCTCCCTATTCTTTCCCTATGCCCCTCCTCTAGGCCACTGAGAGGGGAGGACCTCCTCCCCTTCTATCTGAACCTTGCCTATCAGGTCTCATAGTAAATATTCCAGCTGTTAGCTTCCAAAACATGTCTGCGTATTTCAAACTATTGGATTTTTCTGTGAAATACTCTATTTTGAACAAATATATGTATCTGAGATTTGTTTGTAAGCATATCAAATTTAAGATCAAGAATGATTGTTACATAAAATTACCCAAATAACTCTCAATTCTATTAAGATCAAGAATGATTGTTACATAAAATTACCCAAATAACTCTCAATTCTAGCAATTTATAATAGTCAAATAGATTAAATTTTCACTCATTTTTTCTAAATATAATTTTTTGGTAATTTCTTTAATTTTTTATCACATATTTACGTAATACTCTTTATTAAACTCCCTGAACATTTTATAATCAATGCTTTGGTAAATGCTATTCCAAACTGTTGTTTAATTAATATTTTTGAGATTTCACAAATAAGAAAGATTTCATGGTAAGGCAATGTCTTTATGGTACTGTCTTATTCAGTTAGTATGCTTCTCTTCATTTTCATACATATTCTGCAAAAAAAAAAAGTGATCAGTTACATATGTTTTATGATGCAAACAACACTGGATAGAAATCACATTAACAGTGGTCCTCACTACACAGGAATCCTCTTGAGTCACCATGTTGCACAGGTGAAATGTATACCTTGTCTGATAGATGACTGTAAAAATCAGTTCAACCAAGCAAGAAAATCCTAAAATAAAATTCCTATTAGCAAAACAATAAAGTACCATTTCCTCTATCTGTTACTAATAGAACTTTAGGTGCTACGGATGTAGTTCAGTGATAACTCATGTGTAGCATAGCACAGGGTTAAAACTGCAGTATGACTACAGAGTTTATAAATATACACCAAAACCTTCATTTTCAAAGACTTTGTAACATTGTAGTCAACCTACATGACATGTATCATGTTAAGAATGTATGTGAAGAAGAGCAGAGGGTGTGTTTACAAAACATGAAGAACATGAAAATATGTTCTTCCTAAATCATGGGAGCCATTATATGCTTCACATTTCTCATATAAATACACTGAAACTCACATGTCCAAGGAAGCTGCCCAAGGTCACTGACCTATTTAGCAACAACTGAATGGCCTAATTTGAGGAAATGAATATATGTGCACTTAGCATTTATGGTAAGAAAAAGAAAAGTGATACACTGGCACCTTTTTTTTTTCCTTTAGCTGAGAAAATTTCAAGGTGTAACAACTATTTATAAATGCTAGAAACAAGTTTCTAATAGATATTAAGATTTTTGCCTTAATCAGAGAAACTCTGACCTGAATTCTCATTACTCTAGAGCAGATTGACAAATTCTTCATGTTAGTAGTTGGTCTTTGCGAACCATAAGGCTGCCCTTAGAGCGAGCAACTGTTTTAGAGTGACCCGGCGCTCAGGCAATGAATATGCATGGCTGTGCTTAAACACAACTGCTATTGAAAACAGGTGTAGTCTGTATTCAGCCCGACAAGTAGAGCTCCCTAACCAAGGTTGACAGCTTAGTGATGTCCAACCACTTTAACTGCACTCGCTATAGTTACCCTGTTCTACATACACACACTTCATAGAAAAGTGTGCCTACTCCTTTGATGCCACAGGAACGTCTCTTGTTTGTTCAGTCTCAAATATCGCCACTTTGTTTTTGTTGCTGTTGAATAGTCTCAAAATTGTAAGTAAAAGGCGAAAGATTTATACGATCTGAAGAGACAATGAAAAACAAGGAAACCATGAAATTTGCAGGTAAATGGTGGCACCTGGAAAGGATCATCCTGTGTGAGTTGTCCCAGAAGCAAAAAGACACACATGGTATATACTCACTCATATAAACATACAACATAGGATAAACCCACTAAAATCTGTACATCTAAAGAAACTAAGCAAAAGAGAGGACCCTTACTAAAATGCTCAATCCCCATCCTGAAAGGCAAAGAGGATGGACATCAGAAGAAGAAGAAAACAGGAAACAACCTAGGAACCTGCTACAGAGGGCCTCTGAAAGCCAGAAGAAAACAGGAAACAACCTAGGAACCTGCCACAGAGGACCTCTGAAAGCCTCTGCCCTGCAGACTATCAAAACAGATGCTGAGCCTAATGGCCAACTGGTGGGCAGAATGAATGGAATTTTATGTAAGAAGTGGGAAATAGTAAGAGCTGGAGGGGACGGGAACTCTACAAGGAGAGCAACAGAACAAGAAAATTTGAACACAGGGAACTTCCCAGAGACTCATACTCCAACCGAGGACTATTCATGGAGATAACCTAGAACCCCTGCTCAGATGTAGCCCATGGCAGTTTAGTGTCCAAGTGGCTTACATAGTGATGGGAAGAGGGACTGCCTCTGACATAATCTGATTGGCCTGCTCTTTGATCACCTTCCCCTGAGGGAGCAGCCTTACCAGGCCACAGAAGATGACAATGCAGCCACTTCTGATGAGAACTGATAGACTAAGATCAGAAGGAAGGAGAGGAGGACCTCCTCTATCAGTGGACTTGGGGAGTGGCAAGCATGAAGAAAGGGGAGGTAGGGTGGGATCGGGAGGGGAGGAGGGAGGGGCTTATGGGGGGATTCAAAATGAATAAAGTGTAATTAATAATAATAATAATAATAAAAATGAAAAAAATGTAAGCAAAGATCAGTAGTCCTCTACCTGAAATGTGAAGTGCCAATATGGCAATGACCTGAAAGCAAAAGTCTTGAAGAGTTTGCGAACATGGTGGATTATTAAAGAAACTGTTTCTTTTAAATACAGCACATCCGATTTTACCAACCACAGTGATTTTAAATGTCTTTTTTATTTGCTCCTGGATCTGTTTGTTTTTGTGATATATATACACATTCTGCTTTTGCTTTCTTTTTTGCCCTCGTTGAAGGGGCTTTGGAGATGGGTCCCTTGGTAAAGTGCTTGCCTCAAGGTCCTGAGGCCTGCGTTCAAATACCCAACATCTACTTAAAAGTCAAAGTAGTGGCATGTATTCAGAAGCTCCAGGCACAACAAGAGACTTCGTCACATAATATGAAGTTAATGGTGCTTGAGAAAAGAGCCTGAAGTTGGGCTCTTGTGTTTGTTTGAAGGGAGACAGACACACATGCACACACACACACACACACACACACACAGAGAGAGAGAGAGAGAGAGAGAGAGAGAGAGAGAGAGAGAAGGGAGGAAGGGAGAGGGAGAAAAACACAGAGGGAGAGAGGGAGAGAGAACTTATTTGATAAAATGTGTGGAAACATGTCTGAGGTCCTGGTGTACTCCCTGGGATACAATCACATACACACATACATTTGAGGCAGCATCTTTAATTAACAGTTCTCATCTTTAGAATGAATTTTTCACTTACAAAGGATGACATGAAATGAACTGAAGACAATCTCATAATGCTGGTATAGAGGACTAGACCAGAATTTTGTTTCTTTGTGTATATACCAATAATATTCCACTAGTTGATTTTAAACATTTCATTCTTATGTTTTCAGTCAAAATTTTGAGCCATCAACCATATGTGTATCAATTCAAAAGAAATACAATTTAGAAAATGTCATCTTTTAAACACTATTCTATTTTATTTAACTCATAATTGAATGCATAGCTGAGTACATTATGTATATATTTATTCATCTAAAACTATATCTTCCATGCACTACTGTGAAGGAAAAATAGGCAAAAAATGTTTGAAAAAAATGTATAGTATTTAAAAAACTTTAATTATTTACCCCAATTCTCTATTAAGCAAATATAATAAAGAAAACATTTTAATGTGAATACTTCCATGCCAAAAAAGCCCAATATATGTTGAAAAAGAACCCAACAGTACTTTCTCAGGATTTTATGAATTCTAAATATTTATGATAGCAATTAACCTGTGGTGCATATATGTGTGTCCTTTTAGTAAATGATTATTGAATATGTTTGTATGTATAGATTTCATAATCTGAAATGCATAGCAGATGGAGAAAATATTGAGATAAGATTCATGAAAATTTAATTATGTTCTAAAATTTTAAGTAAAACTTTATGTAACCTTAATGCTTTCAAAGGAACACTGTATCATTTTTCCAAGTTTTAATATGTATGTCTCTGTAGTAGTAGGAATATATAAAGATGATATTTGGCTAAATATGTTAAGTCTCACATTGTTCAACTGATCTGAGCATAGATTTTGGGAGGTTATCTCCTCTGCTCACTCCTCAACTCCAGGGTTATGTAACTATTTTTTTCTCTTTTTAACACCAGGAACTGCATATCTAAAGAAGAACAACGACCAAGCACAACCAATAGAGAATACAAAAAGTAAAAATTAAATTTAGTACTCAGCAATTCATATGCCTACCATGTTTCATTTTCCTAAGAATATTCAAAGCACAGATATGCATCTATATGCTCATGATTCTGTCATAACTCAGTTATAAAGTAATGTATTGGTGTAACAACTTTATACAGCACACACAGTCTTATGTATGTATGCATATATTTAAGATGGATATTCAATATGGTTAATGAAAGATACTAATTTATTTGAATTCTTGAATGTTCAGCCTCAGATGTGAAGTTACTGAGAATATTGGAGATCCAGTTTTCTGGAGCAAGGTACCAATGGCAAGGAAGAGTAATTACACCCAGCAACCTTCTGTACTATATCACCACTGTTACCCCAGTACTTTTCCTAACTTAACAATATTGGTTCTTTAGTATTTCCTCATCTAACTTTAAAATGTTTCCCTATGAATCTAGGTATTTGTTTTACTCTAAAAATTTCAAAATATTGAGTTGAAGATTAATCATTACAGTTCAAGTTGTGGGAGGAAGGTACCTCCTTCTGACTTTCATATTACAATTGCCCTTCATAATACCGTCAAGAGTATAGAAACGGCATCACTCTTCTGGCACTGGCTATTGGTCCCATATGCTGTAGGTTTCCTTTGTCACTGTGATCTAAGTAATTATCCTAAAAACTAGTTGTGCTGAAAACTAGCTAAAATGAGTCTATACCTAATGCTTATAAGTGAGCGAGTTTAATATGGAGGAAGGTAAAAGAAAAAAAAGATGAATATTGTTTATTGTTGTTAAATATCTAACAACAACAAACATGATTTTTAGGAAAAGAATATGGGTTGGTTTACTATAGAGCACATTTATTTGGCTGGTTATTAAGGAACAATTAGTACTTGTGCTATTTTTCTCAATTAGTGATGTATGTTTTTCTGACCTTCAACTAATAGAGCAGATGGCTGAGGGTTTTTAAAAGTGTGTTTTTCTACTGTATTTAGTTCTAAGACCTGACAGAAACCCATTATTTTGTACTACTAATACATTCAAATAAATCATTTACAAACCGCTTATAATCCTGCAGACATTTATTTTCTCTACATATGTAGTTTATATCATCTACTTAACCACTGCTTACACACTGCCTACTATATTCAACCATTACAGAGAAAGTCATTTCATTCTTATAACAAAGATGAAACACAAATTCTTTCAACATGGTTTAGATAAAATTATCATACAGGTAATTATACAGGTAACAGGTAGTAGGATAAGGATGTTAACTGGGACATTTTGTAGAAAGGCCTCAAAATGAAATTCATCCATATTGCAATCTAAATATTTGATGATAACCAGGACTACTTTGATAATTTAATTACTCCATAAACGGCAAGGCAGGCATTGCTTTTGGCAGATTTGGCATCCACCAGAGGCAGGCAGTGAACAGTAGAAATTTATGGGAAAATGCAAGTTGTTGATTGTCTGCACAGCCTGAACTTCTGCTAGAGGTTCAGAAGAAACTACATAATGATAGCAACTGATTTGACTGAGCAAGGCTTATTGTCCACATGATATAAGGAATTTATGCATGTGAAAGCTTTCAAATGACCCATTACTTTCTTCCCTCTAGAAAAAGTGTGTCCTTGCATTATGGGCTATTCAAAGAGGTTCTTCTAGATCTGTCATGCCCAAAATGCCTTGCTACTAGTCATTCATACTTATTATAGTCATTTCCTAAGCCATCCATCCATCCAGAACATCCATCTTTCTCTGTGATTTAATATAGACTTTATTTTAGGTGATCACACCTTCTAAGGATGTAGGCAGTAGAAAACACTGATAATAACATGATTGGATATGTAATATTGTCACCTACTCAAGATAATTATTGCAAGCATATTGAGGTCCAAATTAGCACAAGTTGAGAAACTCTCATCAATGAATCAATGAATGTCAATAATTTCAATAATTTTTCTACTGTTGTTGAGAAAAAAAAAACAAGTAATAACAACACAACAAAGACTTTATCCATTGTATCCATGGACAAAATGTTTTGTCTTATATTCATATCTTCAAATTAAACTGGGATCCATCAACACAAAACAAATAGGTAAGAAGAAGTGTGGGGGTTACTGATTCTACTCCATCTTAATTCTGATAAGAAAAGAGGAGCATCATGCCCAATCAGGCAATGAACAGTTCTCTCAGACAAATAAGAAAAGAGTCCATTGAGTTTTTCATCTTGGCCATTCTGATGGGTGTAAGGTGATATCTCAGGGTCGTTTTGATTTGCATTTCCCTGATGGCTAATGAGGATGAGCATTTCATTAAGTGTTTCTCTGCCATTCGATATTCCTCTGTCGAGAATTCTCTGTTTAGCTTTGTTCCCCATTTTTTAAGTGGATTACTTGGTTTGCTGCTTTTCAGCTTCTTTAGTTCTTTGTATATACTCGATATTAGTCCTCTGTCAGATAAAGGGTGAGTGAAGATTCTTTCCCATCTGGGCACAGGGTCTTTTCTGAGACTGACATGCAACCAAGGACCATGTATGAATGTAACCTAGAACCTCTGCTCAGATGTAGCCTGTGGTAGCTCAGTAACCAATTGGTTTCCCATAGTGAGGGGAACAAGGACTGTTTCTAACAGGAACTCAATGACTGGCTCTTTGGCCTCCCCATCCCCCAAGGGAGGAGCAGTCCTGTTAGGGCACAGAGGAGGGCTTTGCAGCCAGTCCTGAAGATACCTGATAAAACAGGATCAGATGAATGGGGAGGAGGTCCCCCCTATTAGTGGACTTGGCAAGGGGCACGGTGGAGATGAGGGAGGGAGGGACTGGGAGGGAATGAGGGATCTGGACATGGCTGGGATACAGAGTTAATAAAATGTAACTGATAAGAAAAAAAAATAAAATTAAAAAAAAAAAGAAAAGAGTCCATATCAAGCTTGGTAAATCAGGAGATTTAGGTGACTGGAATGCTCCTGAATTCTTTAGAGATTAAATTCTCAATTAATTAATTGACTTTGCATCCTGGGTCTTGGTTTGGGCCAGGCAATAGTTGGAACTTTCTTCAGTCTCTGCTATATCAGCTCTGTCTTCATTCCTGAACATCTTATATGCTGGGTGAATTTTGAGTCTGAGATTTGTGAGGGAGGTGGTGTTTCCTTCCATCTACTAAGAGTCTAGTCTAGTTAGAGGATGTCCTCTTCAGGCTTTATGGCCCTTGTACTAGTAGTAGCTGTTAGAGTCCCTCTCATATGACCCTAGGAGCCTACACTGACTTAGGTCTCTAACTTGTCAGAGAGATGCCCTAGCCCAAAATTTTCTCCTTTCTCTACAGGACTTTTGTCCTCCTGCAATCACACACTCCAGGTCTGATCTCCATTCTCATATGCCTCTGTGTTTTCTCTCCTACTTAGTTCCTTCTCTTCTGCCATTACCTCTGTCTATTCTATTTCTCCATCTGAGTGAGATTTAAGCATCCTTTCTTGGATCCCTCTTTTTATTTTCTTTTTTGGGGTCTGGGCATTGCAGTACCTTTATCCTGTACTATATGGTTAAAATCCACTTATAAGTGAATACATACCATGTGTATCTTTCTGGGTCTGGGTCACTTCACTCAGGAAAATCTTTTATAGTTCCATCCATTTACCTGCAAATTTCATGACTTGTTTTTAATAGCTGAGTAGTATTCCATTGTGTGAATATAAGAAGGTATTTTTACCCATTCTTTGGCAGAGGGACATGTAGGCTGTTTCCAGATTCTGGCTATTCTGAATAAAACTGCTATGAACATGGTTGAGCAAGTGTCCTTGTTGTACACTGGGATGTCTTTTGGGTATTTACCCAGGAGTGGTAAAGCTGAGAGTTGAGTTAGAGCTATTACAAATTTTCTGAGAAAGCTCCAGATTGATTTCTAAAGTGGTTGTACAAGTTTGCACTTGCACCATCAATGGATGACCATTACCCTTTTCCCATATGCTCGCCAGCATGTACTATTATTTCAGGTTTTGATCTTAGCCATTCTGATGGGTGTAAGATAGAATCCCAAGGTCATTTTGATTTGCATTTCCCTGATGGCTAAGGACATTGAGCATTTCTGTAAGTATTTCTCAGCCATTCAATAGTCATTTGTCGAGAGATATTTCTTCAGCTCTGTGCCCATTTTAAAAACTGGGTTATTTTGTTTGTTTGTGGTTAATTTATTGAGTTCTTATATATTTTGGATATTAGCCCTTTTTCAGGATGAAGGATGGGTGTAGATATTTTCCCATTCTGTAGAGTGTTGTTTTCTTTTATTGACAGTGTCCTTGGCCTTACAGAAGCTTTTCAGTTTCAAGAAGCACCGTTTATTAGTTGTTGATCTTAGAGCCTGCATTGTTGGTGTTCTGTTCAGAAAGTTGTCTACTGTGCCAATGAGGTCAAGGCTCTTCTCCTGTTTTCTTTTTTTTTTTTTTTTTTTTTTTTTTTTTTTTTTTTTTTTTTTTTTTTATTTTTTCTTTTTAGTTACATTTTCTTAACTCCGTGTCCCAGCTGTATCCCGCTCCCTCATTCCCTCCCCAACCCCACACTCCCTCCCTGGTCTCCTCCCTGCCCCTTTCCAAGTCCCCTGATAGGGGAGGACCTCCTCCCCTTTCATCTGTCCCTGTTTTGACTGAAACTCAACCAAGGACCATCTATGGATATAACCTAGAACTTCTGCTCGGATGTGGCCTGTGGTAGCTCAGTAACCAAGTAGTTTTCCAAAGTAAGGGGGACACGGACTATTTCTAACAGGATCTCAAGGGCAGGCTGTTTGACACCTCCCCCCAGGGGAGGAGCAGTCTGTTAGGCCACAGAGGAGGACTTTGCAGCCAGTCTTCTCCTGTTTTCATTTTTAATAGATTTAGTGTATCTGGTGTTATGTTAAGGTTTTGATCTACCTGGTCTTGAGATTTATGCAGGGAAATAATTATGGATATATTTTTATTTTGTATGGATATATTTGTATGTATATAAACATACAGTTAGACCAGCACCATTTCTTGTAGTTGTTCTCTTTTTTCCATTGTATGGATTTAGCTCCTTTGTCAAAAATCAAGTGTCCATAGGCGTATGGGTTTATTTCTGGGTATTCAATTCAATTCCATTGATCAACCAGTGTATTTCTGTAACTGTAGCATGCAGTTTTTATTATTATTGCTCCTTAGAAAAACTTGAAATCAGGGATGAGATATCTCCATTCTTCTATTATATAAGATTTTTTAACTATTGTTTTTGGTTTGCTTGTTTATTTGTTTTTCCATATGATGTTTAGATTGTTCTTGCAAGGTCTGTAAATATTTGATGGGAATTGCATTGAATCTCTTGATTGCCTTTGGAAAGAGGGCCATTTTTACTATGTTAATTCTACAGATGGACTAGCATGGGAGATCCTTCCATCTTCTGATATCGTCTTCAATTTCTTTCTTTAGAGCTTGAAGTTCTTGTCATACAGGTCTTTCACTTGCTTGGATAGAGGTACACTCATATATGTTATATTATTTGTGGCTATTACGACGAGTGTAATTCCACAAATTTCTTTCTCAGACTGTTTGTCTTTTGTAGACAGATGGGCTATAGATATATATATTTTTTAATTAATCTTGTATCCAGCCACTTTGTGGAATGTGTTTATCAGCTGTAGGTGTTCTCTGGTACAATTTTGGGGGTTACTTATTTATACTATGATACTATCTGCAAATAGCAATACTTTGACTTCTACCTTTCTGATTTGTATCCCTTTGATTACCTTTAGTTGTCTTATTGCTATAGCTAGTACTATACTGAAGAGATATGGAGAAGATAGGGGACCTTGTCTTTACCCTGATTTTAGTGGAATTGTTTTGAATTTCTTTCCATTTGATTTTATGTTATCTCTCAGCTTGATGTATATGACCTTTATTATGTTTAGGTATAAGCCATATATCCCTGATCTCTCTAAGACTTTCATCATGAATTGGTGTTGGATATTGTTAAAAGCTAATCTAATTAGAAGATACTATGTTTTTTTTTTTTTCAGCTTCTTTATGCGGTGGTTTGCATTGATGTATCATAAAATGGTGAACCATCATTGAATCCCTGGGATGAAGCATACTTGTTTATGGTGGGTGGTATATTTGAGGTATTCCTGTAATTGGTTTTTCAGCATTTTTATTGAATTTTTTTGCATCAACGTTCATGAGTGGAACTAGTCTGAAATTCTCTTTTTTTTGATGAATCTTTGTAGTTTTGGTATCAGGGTGACTATGGCTTCATAAAATGAGTTTGCTACTTAATGTTCCTTCATTTCTATATTGTGGAGTATAAAAAAGAGTATTGGTATTAACTTTTCTTTGAATGTTTTTTTTATTATTATTTAATTTTATTTTTTTCTTATCAGTTACATTTTATTAACTCTGTATCCCAGCCGTGTCCCGATCCCTCATTCCCTCCCAGTCTCTCCCTCCCTCCCTCATCTCCACCGTGCCCCTTGCCAAGTCCACTGATAGGGGGAACCTCCTCCCCATTCATCAGCTCCTGTTTTATCAGGTATCTTCAGGACTGGCTGCAAAGCTCTCCTCTGTGGCCTAACAGGACTGCTCCTCCCTTGGGGGGTGGGGAGGCCAAGGAGCCAGTCATTGAGTTCCTGTCAGAAATAGTCCTTGTTCCCCTCACTATGGGAAACCAATTGGTTACTGAGCTACCACAGGCTACATCTGAGCAGAGGTTCTAGGTTACATTCATACATGGTCCTTGGTTGCATGTCAGTCTCAGAAAAGACCCTGTGCCCAGATATGTTTGGTCCTTGTGGAACTCCTATCCTTTCCTCATCATACTAACTTCCCTTCTTTCTTATGATTCCCTGTACTCTGCCAAAGGTTTGGTCATGAGTCTTTGCTTTGAAAACACTGCTAGTTAGAGTTTTTCAAATGCGCTCAGTAGACTCCTGTCAATGTTTAATGTGCATCCCATCTGTCTTTCAAAACGAGGATTGATAATCATACCCCATGTCCGCTCTCTTGATTATCCTTTTTAGGTGTATAGATTTCATTAGGTTTATCATATCTTATAGGTCTATATAAGTGAGTATATACCATATTTGTCTTTCTCCTTCTGGGATATTTCACTCAGGATGATCTTTTCTAGGTCCCACCATTTGCCTGCAAATTTCATGATTTCCTCCTTTTTGATTGCTGAGTAGTATTCCATTGTGTAAACATACCACAATTTCTGTACCCATTCCTCTGTTGATGGACATCTGGGTTGTTTCCAGGTTCGGGCTATTACAAATAAAGCAGCTATAAACATGGTTGAGCAAATATCCCTTTTGTGTACTTGAGCAAAGTTTGGGTATATACCTAGCAGTGGTATAGCTGGGTCTTGAGGAAGCACTATTCCTAATTGTCTTAGAAAGCGCCAGATAGATTTCCAGAGTGGTTGTATCAGTTTACATTCCCACCAGCAGTGGAGGAGGGTTCCCCTTTCTCCACAACCTCTCCAGCATGTGTTGTCCCTTGAGTTTTTCATCTTGGCCATTCTGAAGGGTGTGAGGTGATATCTCAGGGTCTTTTTGATTTGCATTTCCCTGATGGCTAATGAGGTTGAGCATTTCTTTAAGTGTTTCTCTGCCATTCGATATTCCTCTACAGAGAATTCTCTGTTTAGCTCTGCTCCCCATTTTTTAATTGGATTACTTGGTTTGCTGCTTTTCACCTTCTTTAGTTCTTTGTATATACTCGATATTAGTCCTCTGTCAGATAAAGGGTTAGTGAAGATTCTTTCCCAATCTGTAGGCAGGCGTTTTGTTTTGATGACAGTGTCCTTTGCTTTACAGAAGCTTTTCAGTTTCATGAGGTCCCATTTATTGATTGTTGCTCTTAGAGCCTGTGCTGTTGGTGTTCTGTTCAGGAAGTTGTCTCCTGTGCCAATGAGTTATAGGCTGTTCCCACTTTTTCTTCTAACAGATTTAGAGTATCTGGTTTTATGTTGAGGTCTTTGATCCACTTGGACTTTAGTTTTGTGCAGGGTGATAAGTATAGATCTATTTTCATTTTTCTGCATGTGGACATCCAGTTGGACCAGCACCATTTGTTGAAGATGCTGTCTTTTTTCCATTGAATGGTTTTGGCTTCTTTGTCAAAAATTGAGTATTCATAGGTGTGTGGGTTTATTTCTGGGTCTTCTATGCGGTTCCATTGATCCTCCTTTCTGTTTTTATGCCAATACCATGCAGTTTTTATTACTATTGCTCTGTAGTACAACTTGAGATCGGGGATGGAGATACCTCCAGATGATCTGTTGTTGTACAGGATTGTTTTGGAGATTCTGGGTTTTTTGTTTCTCCATATGAAGCTGAAAATCTTTTTTTTCAAGGTCTGTAAAGAATTGAGTTGGTATTTTGATGGGAATTTCATTGAATCTGTAGATTGCTTTTGGCAGGATGGCCATTTTCACAATGTTAATCCTACCAATCCATGAGCACGGGAGAACTTTCCATCTTCTGAGATCTTCTTCAATTTCTTTCTTCAGAGACTTGAAGTTTTTCTCAAACAGGTCTTTCACTTGCTTGGTTAGTGTCACCCCAAGGTACTTTATGTGGTTAGTGGCTATTGTGAAGGGTGTTGTTTCCCTAATTTCTTTCTCGGCCATTTTGTCTTTGGTATACAGGAGGGCTTCTGATTTTTTTGAGTTGATTTTGTATCCTGCCACTTTGCTGAAGGTGTTTATCAACTGGAGGAGTTCTCTGGTTGAATTTCTGGGGTCGCTCATATATACTATCATATCATCTGCAAATAGTGACACTTTGACCTCTTCCTTTCGGATCTGTATCCCCTTGATCTCCTTTAGTTGTCTTATTGCTCTGGCTAGGACTTCAAGTACTATGTTGAAGAGGTAGGGAGAGAGTGGGCAGCCTTGTCTTGTCCCTGATTTCAGTGGGATTGATTTAAGCTTCTCTCCATTGAATTTGATGTTGGCTATAGGCTTGCTATATATTGCCTTTACTATGTTTAGGTATGTGCCTTGTATTCCTGATCTCTCCAAGACTTTAAACATGAATGGGTGTTGGACTTTGTCAAATGCTTTTTCAGCATCTAAGGAGATGATCATGTGGTTTTTCTCCTTCAGTTTGTTTATGTGGTGGATTACATTGATGGATTTCCGTATGTTGAACCACCCTTGCATGCCTGGGATGAAGCCTACTTGGTCGTGGTGGATGATATCTTTGATGTATTCTTGGATTCGGTTTGCAAGTATTTTATTGAGTATTTTTGCGTCAATGTTCATAAGAGAGATAGGTCTGAAGTTTTCTTTTTTTGTTGGGTCTTTGTGTGGTTTAGGTATCAGGGTGACTGTTGCTTCATAGAATGAGTTTGGTAATGTACCTTCTGTTTCTATTTTGTGGAATAGTTTGAGGAGAATTGGTGTGAGCACTTCTTTGAAGGTCTGGTAGAATTCCGCGCTGAAACCATCTGGCCCAGGGCTTTTTTTTGGAGGGTAGACTGTGAATGACTGCTTCAATTTCCTTGGGGGATATAGGGCTGTTCAGTCTTTCTACCTGATCTGGACTTAATGTTGGAAGATGGAATCTATCAAGAAAACTGTCCGTTTCACTAAGATTTTCAAATTTTGTGGCATATAGGCTTTTGTAGTATGACCTAATGATTGTTTGAATTTCCTCTGTGTCTGTAGTTATGTCACCCTTTTCATCTCTGATTTTGTTGATTTGGATAGATTCTCTCTGCTTTTTAGTTAGTTTGGCTAAGGGTTTGTCTATCTTGTTGATTTTCTCAAAGAACCAGCTTTTTGTTTCATTGATTCTTTGAATAGTTTTATTTGTTTCTAATTGATTGATTTCAGCCCTGAGTTTGATTATTTCCAGCCTTCTGCTCCTCTTGGGTGTATCTGCTTCTTTTTTTCCTAGGGTTTTCAGTTGGGCCATTAAGTTGTTCGTATGTGATGTTACAAATTTCTTCTTGCAGGCACTTAGTGCTATAAATTTTCCCCTGAACACTGCTTTCAATGTGTCCCATAAATTTGGGTATGTTGTGCCTTCATTTTCATTGAATTCTAGGAAGTCTTTAATTTCTTTCTTTATTTCTTCCTTAACCCAGCTGTCGTTGAGTAACAGGTTGTTCAGTTTCCATGTGCGTGTAGGCTGTTTGTTATTTCTGTTGTTGTTGAGGTCCAGCTTAAGTCCATGGTGGTCAGATAGAATACAAGGGATTATTTCAATCTTTTTGTATCTCTTGAGGCTTTCTTTATGACCAATTATATGGTCTATTTTGGAGAAGGTTCCATGCAGTGCTGAAAAGAAGGTATACTCTTTTGAGTTTGGATGAAAAGATCTGTAGACGTCTATTAGGTCCATTTGATTTAGGGTCTCTGTAAGTGTTTTTATTTCCTTATTTGTTTTCTGTCTAGTTGATCTGTCCCTTGGTGAGAGTGGAGTGTTGAAGTCTCCCACTATTAGGGTTTTAGGATCAATGTGTGATTTAAGCTTTAATATTGTTTCATTTACGAATGTAGGTGCTCTTGTATTTGGGGCATAGATATTCAAAATTGTGATGTCCTCTTGGTGGACATCATTTTTCCTTTGATGAGAATATAGTGGCCGTCCTTATCTTTTTTGATTAACTTGGGTTGAAAGTCTATTTTATTAGATATTAGGATGGCTACTCCCGCTTGTTTTCTGGAACCATTTGCTTGAAAGACATTTTTCCAGCCCTTTACTCTGAGGTAGTGTTTATCTTTGTTGCATAGGTGTGTTTCTTGGATGCAACAGAATGTTGGATCCTGTTTCCTCAACCATTCTGTTAGTCTGTGTCTTTTAATTGGGGATTTGAGTCCGTTGATGTTGATAGAAACTAGTGACCAACAATTGTTACTTATTTTAGATGTGGTGTTGGTGGTGTCACTGAGTTTCATTGCTTGTATTCTTTTGGTTTTTTTGTTGTGTAGTTATCTATTTCCTCTGTTTCCTTCGATGTAGTTGTTTTCTTTGGTTTGGAGTTTCCCTTCTAGTAACTTCTGTAAAGCTGGGTTACTGTGTAGATATTGTTTAAATTTGGTTTTGTCTTGGAATATCTTGAATTCTCCGTCTATGTTGATTGAAAGTTTTGCTGGGTATAGTAGTCTGGGTTGGAATCTGTGGTCCCTTAAGGACTGTATGATTTCTGTCCAGGCCCTTCTGGCTTTCATAGTTTCTGTTGAGAAATCTGGTGTGATTCTGATAGGTCTACCTTCATATGTTACTTGGCCTTTTTCCCTTGCTGCTTTTAGAATTTTTTCTTTGTTTTGTAGGTTCAGTGTTTTGACTATGATGTGACGTGAAGAATTTCTTTTCTGGTCTAGTCTACTTGGTGTTCTGTAGGCCTCTTGTATGTTTATGGCCATCTCCTTCTTTAAGTTGGGAAAGTTTTCTTCTGTAATTTTCTTGAAAATATTTTCCAGACCTTGGAGCCTGATGTCTTCTTTTTATTCTACTCCTATTATTCTTAGGTTTTGTCTTTTCATGGTGTCCTTGATTTCTTGGATGTTTTGTGTTTGGAACTTTTCTGATTTTATTTTTTCTTTGAGAGACGTGTCAATTTCTGCAAGTGTATCTTCAGCTCCTGAGATTCTTTCTTCCATCTCTTGTATTCTGTTGGTGATGCTTACCTTTGTGGTGCCTGATCTTTTCTCTATGTTCTCCAGCTCCTGGTTTTTCTCTATTTGTGTTTTCTTCATTGATTCTAATTCTGTTTTCATGTCTTGCACCATTTCCTTCATCTGTTTGAATGCGGACTCCTGTTTTTCAATGATAGCTTCTATTTTTTTGTCTGTTTCCTCTCTATGTATCACTAATTGTGCCTCTACTTCTTTGGGTATAATTGCCTGTATTTCTATGAGAGCTTTGTTTATTTCTTCTTTATTTGCCTTCATTTGTGTGGACATTTCTTTGAGAGCTTTCTGCATTTCTTCTTTTGTTTGCTTCAAATTTCGTGGTCATTTCTGTGAGTGCACGATTTGTTTCCTCTTGGTTAGTCTCGATTTCTTTGGTTATTTCTCTGAGGGCTTTGTTCATTTCATCTCTATGGGCCTCTAATAGCTGGAGAAACATAGTTTTGAGGTCGTTTTCTTGTATATCTAGTGAATTGAATTGTCCATTTTTTTGTGGGGTTGCTGGTGAGGTCATTATGTCCTGATTTTTGTTGGGAGTGTTCTTACGTCTGCCTCTAGCCATCTGGTTATTTATAATCCTCACTGGTTGTTCCTCGAGATTGTAGTTTGGGCTATGATCCTCTCTATTTTCTGGACTGTTTTTTTTCAGGAAGATGAGAGAGGTTCACTGCTTTGTGTTTTCAGTTTTGCCTAAGTAAAGAATGTGAAGCTGGCGCTATTCGCGTGCGCTTTTAGTGGGCGCAGTGTGCATGCGCGGATTATCTGACTATTGCAGTGGCCTGCAAGCCACTATTACGCAGTTCTGACTGAGCTCCAAGGATTGTTTGCCTGGATTACCCTGGTGGACCCTCAAGGCAGAGGCTTCAATGTCGCTATCCCAAGAATCCCTCTGATGCCCACACTAGGAGTGTGGGTGGCAGGGATCTCATCTGGTTGCTTCTGTGGAGAGGCCCTGGGTCTGGGGCAATCTCTCCCTAGAAGGCTCACTCACTCTCTTGCAGGACCAGTTGGAATGCACAGGGGTTCCCCTTGTTCACTACTCTCAGTTTTGGTCCTGCTGCAGAAGTGCACGGGTAGGGTAACAGTCAGCTCTGTGACACTGTGGCCGCAGGACTCGGTGTCCACCTTTCCTGTGTGCTGCCTCTTTGTTCTTTTCCTCTGCCAGGAGGGGTTGTGTTGACTGGTCCCTGGGTGGCGCGGGAAAGAGTTAGGGTGAGTGTATTCAATCCCAGATCCTGGGCCCAGATCTCTCTGCCAGAAGCAGCCTAGAGGTAGAATCTATGTTTGCTGATCCCAAGAGAGTACCGGGTAGGGTTGAGTGTCCTCAGATCCAGAGCTTGGCCCCCTCTGCTAGGGGCCGCTGGAGAGAGGGTGCTGTGTCCTTGGCAGGCTGCCTCTCTGTCCTTCCCCTCTGACCTTCTCCTCTGCTAGGTCAAGCTTATGGAGGTGCTCTCATGGAGTGCCAGCAGGGGTTGGGCTTCTCAGTGGGATCCTGAGCCCTGAGCCAGCGGCATTTCTCTGCCGGGAGGGGGCGGCGCCGGTGATAGAACTTGCTGCTATATCTTATTGCGCTGGACCCAGGAGAATCTCAGGACGCGTAGGATGACCACAGTCCCAGATCCCGAGCTGTAGTTTGTTTGCTAGGAGTGGCCAGCAGCACTGGAGTTCCGGCACTGTGAAGCCGCTTTGAGCCTCTTTATCCTTCTGCTCCGCTGCAGCAGGGTGATGGCGGCGTTTGGGGGAGTGCCCGAAAGGATTGGGTTTTCCCAGCCCCGCTCTTGGGTTGGGGTACAGACAATGTGGTCTGTGGCAGATTCTGTTGGGCACCTCCTGCCTCCTCCAAAGAGGGAGTAGGGATTTTGAGCTGGGCGCGCAGCTGCTATCCGCCAGCAGTGGGAGCTCAGTTGTGATGGCGGCAGGTACCAGCCGAGGTCAGAGAGACCTTCTAGGGAAAGACTAGGTGACCCGTGACCAGTCTGGCAACTTTCCTTCCCCGCGGGTTTTTTTTTTTTTGCGACTGGGACTCGCAGCCTTAGGCCCCCTTGTGCCCACTAATCAGCCTGGGAAATTGATCGTGATAAGCAGGCTTGCGGCACCAGCCCAGAGACCCAAAACCCGCGTTGCGGGGTTCTCTTCCGAGTTCTGGCTGGGCAGCCGAGAGTGGACCCCACCGATTCCCACGCCATGGGAGCCTCCCCTCACCTGGGAAACACGGTCAATCGCTGTTATTTTAGGGCCCAGAGTTCAGTCTCCTGGTTGCTGCACGGAGTGTGTTGTTCAGCTTCTCAGACAGGGTGTTCTCCCGGTGCCGCCATCTTGGCCCCTCCCCTCTTTGAATGTTTAGTAGAATTATGAGTTAAAACTATTAGGCTCTGGGCTTTATTTTTTTATTTTATTTTATTTTATTTTTTTGGAGACTTTTGATGACTGCTTCTATTTCCCTGATCTTTATTTAGCTATAGTAAGTAAAATCCATCAAGAAAAGCATCTATTTCTTTAGGATTTTCCAATTTTGTAGAATACAGTCTTTTGAAGTAAGATCTACATTTTTTTTTTAAATTTCCTTTCTGACTGTTGTTATGTCCCTCTTTTTTATTTTAGGTTCTGTTAATTTGGGTAAGCCTTTTAGTTTGGCTAAATGCTTGTCTGTCTTGTTGATTTTCTCAAAGAACCAATTTTTAGTTTCATGGTTTCTTTTTATTGTTCTCTTTGTTTCTAATTTATTGATTTCAGCCCTGAGTTTAATGATTTCCTGCTTTCTACTCCTCTTTGGTGTGTCTTTTTGTCTTAGAGCTCTCAGGTGTTCTGTTAAATTGGGTTCTCTCCAATTTCTTTATGAAGGTGCTTAGTGCTATGAACTTTCCTGTTAACACTGCTTTCATTGTGTGCAAAAGTGATGGTATGTTGTGCTTTTATTTTTATTGAGTTCTAGAAAATCTTTAGTTTCTTTCCTTTATCCTTGACACAAGTCGGCATTGAGTTGGGAGTTGTTCAGTTTCCATGAGTTTGTAGGCTTTCTGCTGCTTCTGTTGATATTGAGTTTCATCTTTAATCCATGGTGGTCTGATAAGATGTAAGGGATTATTTCATTCTTCTTGTAACTGTTGAGGTTTGCATTGTGACTGAGTATATGGACAATTTTGGAGAAGATTCTGTGAGGTGCTAAGAAGAATGTATATTGTTTTGTGTTTGGGTGAAATGTTTTATAAGTATCTGTTTGGTCCATTTGATTCCTGACGCCTATTAGTTTTATTATTTCCCTCCCTCTTTAGTTTCTGTCTCGATTATCTGTTCATTGGTGAGAGTGAGGTATTGCATACACAAATGTACAAGCTTTCCAGGTACTCACTTAGAAAATCTTGGTACAGGGGAAGGCAACTGCCCAGAGAGAGAGCCAATCCTGGCAAACATTTCCTGAGAATTAGGGCGACATCTTCACTCTGATCAACCACATTTGGGGCTGTGACGGAACCACAAACTGTGAGTGAGGGAACCACAAGTTTCATCTTTCTTGAACACCATGATTTCTGCACAGCTGTGCTTTGTAACTGGGGCACAGACTTCTTGTTGTGCCGCCATTGTCCTCCTCTAGAGAGCTCAGATTTTGGTTTAAGGCAACATCTACATTGGCATGCTCTGTTTTTCCTTCTGGCTTCCATTTCCTTGTGGGGAGTCAGGGAGACCATATAAGAACCTCATATTTTATTCTATCAGACAATCAGTTCAAATCTAGTCACTTTCTTTCAAAAACAGTTCAGTTCTCCTGTTGTTTAGTCCAGACCTCCTTTTATATGACTCAATGTCTTTTCGTACTGATCCCATGAGATTCTCCCTTTCCCGTATTGCGATAAAGTTTGCTTTGATTTTGTGGAATTCATGTCTATAATATTGTAGAATGCCTCTATGTTGCTACAATGTGTGCATCAGTGCTGCCTTCAGTGAGTGAACCCCTGCACTGTTGGTGTATTCTGCCATTTTATCATTTACCCCTGTAAGCCTTGCCAAAAGTTGATCAATTTCAATTGTCATTATCTCAAACATTCTGTCTTGTTTTGATCCATTTAACAGGGCTATTGTGTCAGAACTATACCTATCCCGTCCTCTGTCCCAGTGACTATAACTCGGACACAGTTTACTGAAGGAAACTAGTTTCAGGTCAAGTTCATTTTCCAGCTGTCGAGCTTGTTTCCTAAGATTTTCCCAGTAATTGCTGGTTCCTGCCACCATCTTTGTTGCCCAAAGTCAGTCATGACCCAACTTTTAATATCACCTTGTGTGTCTTTTAGAGTGTGAGGAATAACTCATCCTAGTTAACATGCTGTGTCCTGGTCAATATACAGGAAGAGAAAGTTATGTACTCCTTGATTTCAATATGTGTAATTGGGCACTTTGTCAGTAGAAAAATATATCTGCTTATACAGATACTGGATATTTAGAAGCTAGTAAAACTACTGAAATATATCAACATATAAATATATACCAATAAACAACGAACCTACACAAATAAGTCATTGTATACAGCAATAAGTGTCCCTGAACAAGAAAACAAAATACAGGAAATAAATATCCAGACTTAGAGCTAAGACTATGCCATGCTGTTATTGAAAATAGATATCTGTTAGTATGATATGGAAAGGATAGGAGCTCTACAAGGACCAAACATATCTGGGCACAGGGTCTTTTCTGAGACTGACACATAACCAAGGACCATCTATGGATATAACATAGAACTTCTGCTCGGATGTGGCCCGTGGTAGCTCAGTAACCAAGTAGTTTTCCAAAGTAAGGGGAACACGGACTATTTCTAACAGGATCTCAAGGGCAGGCTGTTTGACACCCCCCCCCCGGGGAGGAGCAGTCTGTTAGGTCACAGAGGAGGACTTTGCAGCCAGCCCTGAAGATACCTGATAAAACAGGGTCAGATGAAAGGGGAGGAGGTCCTCCCCTATCAGTGAACTTGGAAAGGGGCAGGGAGGAGACCAGGGAGGGAGTGTGGGGTTGGGGAGGGAATGAGGGAGGGGGATACAGCTGGGACACAGAGTTAACAAAATGTAACTAAAAAGAAAAAAAATAATAAAAAAAAGAAAATAGATATCGAAAGGTATTCTTGCTTATTTATAGATATCAGTGTAGACTTTCCAATACCAATAAACATCTTGATAAAATATTGGAATATAAAGAAAAAATGTACATATCATTTAGACACTGATTCCAAAATATGACAGATAATAAGATTGTTGAAATTTTTAAACAAAACTCAGAGAAGGAAATGCCAAAATACTTACAATATATAAGAAAGGGAATTGATAGCTACATAATCTTACCAAATACTTACCCTGTCTCTCTTTTCCACTCTCATTCTTCTTTCCTTTTGCCATGAGTGTGTATGTAGTATTTTCCTGATAGCCAGTATTACCTTGTTAAATAAAGTCCCCAAATCTCTGCAAGATCAAAGGAGAACATCCGGGACTTGAGTTCTATAACCTGTCATACAAGGTGGTTATTGATTAGGTTAAGTATGTGACTCCAGTGCACAGATGAGAAGGGGTTTCATTCCATTACCAACATTTAGAGAGGGCTGACCTCCAACACTGGCAATGCTTTCTAAATTGCATCAATCACACAAATATATCCTATAAAGTTGCAGATAACTTACTCTTATCAATTCGGTTCTTTATGTTTATATATTTTTTAAATTATTTTACTATTAATTACAATTTATTCATTTTATATTCCCCCATAAGCCCCTCCCTCCTCCCCTCCCGATTCCACCCTCCCTCCCCCTTCCTCATGCATGTCCCGCCCCAAGTCCACTGATAGGGGAGGTCCTCTTCTCCTTCCTCCTGATCTTAGTCTATCACATCACCTCAGGAGTGGCTGCATTGTCATCTTCTGTGGCCTGGTAAGGCTGCTCCCCCCTCAGGAGGAGGTGATCAAAGAGCAGGCCAATCAGATTATGTCAGAGGCAGTCCCTCTTCCCTTTACTATGTAACTCACTAGGACCATGAACTATCATGTGCTACATCTGTGCAGGGGTTCTAGGTTATCTCCATGAATAGTCCTCGGTTGGAGTATGAGTCTTTGGGAAGTTCCCTGTGTTCAAGTTTTCTGGTTCTGTTGTTCTCCTTGTGTGGTTCCCGTCCTCTCCAGCTCTTACTATTTCCCACTTCTAACATAAGATTCCATGCACTCTGCCCAACAGTTGGCCATCAGTATCAGTGTCTGCTTTGATTGTCTGCAGGGCAGAGGATTTCAGAGGCCCTCTGTAGCAGATTCCTAGGTTATTTCCTGTTTTCTTCATCTTCCGATGTCCAGCCTCTTTGCCTTTCAGGATGGAGATTGAGCATTTTAGTCAGGGTCCTCTCTCTTGCTTAGTTTCTTTAGATGTACAGTTTTTAGTAGGTGTGTACTATGTGATGTCTATATGAGTGAGTATATACCATGTGTGTATTTCTGCTTCTGGGACAGCTCACTCAGGATGATACTTTCTTGGTCCCACCATTTACCTACAAATTTCATGATTTCCTTATTTTTCATTGCTGAGTAATACTCCATTGTGTAGATGTACCACAGTTTCTGCATCCATTCTTCAGTTGAGGGGCATCTGGGCTGTTTCCAGCTTCTGGCTATTACAAATAAAGCTGCTACAAACATGGTTGAGCAAATGTCATTATTGTGTACTTGAGCCTCTTTGGATATATGCCTAGGAGTTGTATGGCTGGGTCTTGAGGCAGCACTATTCCTAGTTGTCTGAGAAAGCGCCAGATTGCTTTCCAGAGTGGTTGTACAAGTTTACATTCCCACCCGCAGTGGAGGAGGGTTCCCCTTTCTCCACAACCTCTCCAGCCTGTGTTGTCACTTGAGTTTTTCATCTTGGCCATTCTGATGGATGTAAGGTGAAATCTTAGGGTTGTTTTGATTTTCATTTCCCTAATGGCTAATAATGTTGAGCATTTCTTTAAATGTTTCTCTGATATTTGATATTCCTCTACAGAGAATTCTCTGTTTAGCTCTGTTCCCCATTTTTTAATTGGATTACTTGGTTTGCTGCTTTTCAGTTTCTTTAGTTCTTTATATATACTGGATATTAGTCCTTTATCAGATAGAGGGTTGGTGAAGATTCTTTCCCAATCTGTAGGCAGTCGCTTTGTTTTGATGACAGTATCCTTTGATTTACAGAATCTTTTCAGCTACATGAGGCCCCATTTATTGATTGTTGCTCTTAGAGCCTGTGCTGTTGGTGTTCTGTTCAGGAAGTTGTCTCCTGTGCCAATGAGTTCAAGGGTATTCCCCACTTTTTTTTCTAACCGATTTAATGTGTCTGGTTTTATGTTCATGTCTTTGATCCACTTGGACTTTAGTTTTGTGCAGGGTGATAAATATGGATTTATTTTCATTTTTCTACATGTAGACATCCAGTTGGACCAGCACCATTTGTTGAAGATGCTGTCTTTCCTCCATTGTATGGTTTTGGCACCTTTGTCAAAGATCAGGTGTCCATAAGTGTGTGGGTTTATCTCTGGGTCTTCTGTTCTGTTCCATTGATCCACCACTCTGTTTCTATGCCAGTACTATGCAGTTTTTATTACTGTTGCTCTATAGTACAGCTTAAGATCAGGGATGGAGATCCTCCCCAGAAGATCTTTTATTGTAGAGGATTGTTTTAGCAGTTCTGGGTTTCTTGTTATTTTTTATGAAGTTGAGAATTTTTCTTTCTAGATCTGTAAATAATTGTGTTGGTAATTTGATGGGAATTGCATTGAATCTGTAGATTGCTTTTGGTAAGATGGCCATTTTTACTATGTTAATCCTGCCAAGCCATGAGCATGGGAGATCTTACCATCTTCTGATATCTTCTTCTAATTCTTTCTTCAGAGACTTGAAATATTTTTCATACAAGTCTTTGATTTGCTTGGTTAGGGTTACTCCAAGGTACTTTATGTCATTTGTGGTTATTGTGAATGGTGTTGTTTCCTTAATTTCTCTCTCTGCCCTTTTGTCTTTTGTATATAGGAAGACTACTGATTTTTTTGAATTAATTTTGTATCCGGCCACATTTCTGAAGGTGTTTATCAGCTGTAGGAGTTTCCTGGTAGAGGTTTTGGGGTTACTCACGTATACTATCATATCATCTGCAAATAGTGATGATTTCACTTCTTCTTTTCCAATTTGTATCCCCTTGATCTCCTTCAACTGTCTTATTGCTCTAGCCAGGACTTCCAGAACTATGTTGAAGAGATATGGAGAGAGTGGGCAGGCTTGTCTTTTCCCTGGTTTCAGTGGGATTGCTTTAAGTTTCTCCCTGTTCAGTTTGATGTTGGCTATAGGCTTGCTGTATATCACCTTTACTATGTTCAGGTATGTGCCTTGTATCCATGATCTCTCCAATACTTTAAAAATGAATGCATGTTGGATTTTGTCAAATGCTTTTTCAGCATCTAGGGAGATTATCAGATGTTTTTTTTTTTTCCTTTCAGTTTGTTAATATGGTGGTTTACATTGATGGATTTCCATATATTGAACCACCCCTGCATACCTGGGATGAAGCCTACTTGGTCATAGTGGATGATATCTTTGATGTGTTCTTGTAATCTGTTTGCAAGTATTTTGTTGAGCATTTTTGCATCAGTGTTCATAAGGGACATTGGCCTGAAATTCTTTTTCTTTGTTGGGTCTTTGTGTGGTTTAGGTACCCAGGTGACTGTGGCTTCATAGAATGAGTTTGGTAATGTTCCTTCTGTTTCTATTTTATGGAATAGTTTGAAGAGAATTAGAGTAAGCTCTTCTTTGAAGGTCTGGTAGAATTCTGCACTGAAACCATCTGGTCCTGGGTTTTTTTTGGATGGGAGACTTTTGATGCCTGCTTCTATTTCCTTGGAGGATATAGGACTATTTAATTGATTTACCTGGTCCTGATACAGCTTTGTTAAGTTGAATCGATCAAGAAAATTGTCCATTTCATTTAGATTTTCATATTTTGTGGCATATAGACTTTTGAAGTAAGTCCTAATGATTGTTTGGACTTCCTTGGTGTCTGTAGTTATGTCCCCTTTTCATTTCTGATTTTGTTGATTTGGATAGTGTCTCTCTGTCTTTTATTTAGTTTGGCTAAGGGTTTGTCGATCTTGTTGATTTTCTTAAGAACCAACTTTTGGTTTCTTTGATTCTTTGAATTATTTTATTTGTTTCTAATTGATTGATTTCAGCCCTGAGTTTGATTATTTCCAGCCATCTACTCCTTTTTGGTGTGTCTGCTTCTTCTTTTTCTAGGGTTTTTAGGTGAGCCATTCAGTTGCTTTTATGAGCTGTCTCGAATTTCTTCTTGAAGGCACTTAGTGCTATGAACTTTCCTTTTAGCACTGCCTTCATTGTGTCCCACAAGTTTGGGTATGTTGTGTCTTCATTTTCATTGAGTTCTAGGAAGACTTTAATTTCTTTCTTTATTTCTTCCCTAACCCAGCTGTCATTTAGTAGCAAGTTGTTCAGTTTCCATGTGTGTGTAGGCTTTTTGCTATTTCTGTTGTTGAGGTCCAGCTTTATTCCATGGTGATCACACAGCATACAGGGGAGTATTTCAATCTTCTTGTATCTGTTGAGGCTTGCTTTGTGACCAACTATATGGTCTATTTTGGAGAAGGTTCCGTGAGGTGCTGAGAAGAAGGTTTTTTTTTTTTTTTTTTTTTTTTTTGTATTTGGGTGCAAGGTTCAGTAAATGTCTGTCAGGTCCATTTGATTCATGACCTCTGTTAGAGACATTGTTTCTTTGTTTAATTTCTGTTTTGTTGACCTGTCCTTTATTGAGAGTGGGGTGTTGAAGTCTCCTACTATTAATGTGTGGGGATCTATGTGTGGTTTAAATTTTATCAATGTCTCTTTTACAAATGTGGATGCCCTTGTATTTGGGGCATAGATGTTCAGGATTGTGATATCTTCTTGTTGGAGTTTTCCCTTGATGAGTATGAAGTGTCCTTCCCTTTCTCTTTTGATTAATTTTGGTTGAAAGTCTATTTTATCAGCTATTAGAATGGCTACTCCTGCTTGCTTCTTGGGTTCATTTGCTTGGAAAGTTGTCTTCCAACCCTTTACCCTCAGGTAATGTCTATCTTTGTGACTTAGGTGAGTTTCTTGTATGCAACAGATTTTGGGTTTTGTTTATGCATCCATTCTGTTAGTCTGTGTCTTTTTATTAGAGAATTGAGTCCATTGATGTTGAGAGAGATTAATGTCCAGTGGCTGTTAGATCCTTTGATTTTGATGTTGCCTGTGGTCATAAGGTTGTGTGTTTGGTTGCTTTTTGTTTTACTGTAGTGAGGTTAATTATTTCCTGTGATTTCTTGAAAGTAGCTAGTTTTCTTGGGTTGTATTTTCCCTTCTATTGTCTTCTGTAACATTGGATTTGTGTATAGGTATTGTTGAAATTTGTTTTTGTCATTGAATATCTTGTTTTCTCTGTGTATGAGGACTGAGAGTTTTGCTGGTTATAGAGGTCTGGGCTGACATCTGTGTTCTCTTAGGGTCTGCATGATATCTGTCCAGGCCCTTCTGGCTTTCATAGTCTCTGTTGAGAAGTCAGGTGTGATTCTAATGGGTTTTCCATCATATGTTATTTGGCCTTTTTCCCTTGCAGCTTTTAGTATCTTTTCTTTGTTCTGTATATTTACTGTTTTGATTATTATGTGGTGGGAGGATTTTCTTTTCTGGTCTAATTTATTCGGTGTTCTGTAGGCTTCTTGAGTTCTTATTGGTCTCTCCTTTAAGTTGGGAAAATTTTCTTTAATGATTTTGTTGAAGATATTTTCTGGTCCTTGGAGCAGGGAATCTTCTTTTTCCTCTACACCTATTATTCTGAGGTTTTGTCTTTTTATGTTGTCTTGAATTTCTTGGACGGTCTGTGTCAGGAATTTTTTAGATTTAACATTTTCTTTAACAGATACATCTATTTCTTCCATATTATCTTCCACACATGAGATTTTTTTCTTCCATCTCTTGTAGTCTATTGGTTATGCTAACCTCTGTGGTTCCTTTTTTCTTCCCTAAGTTCTTTCTTTCCACAATTTCCTCCATTTTTTGTTTTCTTTAAGTTTTCCAATTCTATCTTCAGGTCTTGAGCCATTTTGTTGATTTCCTTCACTTGTCTGACTGTATTTTCCTGTTTTCCCATCAATTTCCTCAGCTGTTTGTTTGAACAATCCTCTTTTTCTTTTATTTCATTCAGTGATTTTAGCATTTCCTCTCTATAGGACACTAACTCTTTGGCTGCAACTTCCTCTATTTCTTTATGGATGGCCATAACTTTTTGTTTTTATCTTCCTCTATTTCTTTACACATTTTTTCCCTCTGTTATCTGCTTCATGATCATAGATGCTAGGTCCTCTTCTTGCATTTCAAATATGCTGGGGTGTCTAGGGCTACCTGTCCCTGGTTAACTGGGTTCTCGAGATGCCATATTGCTCTGGCTTTTGTTGGTTGAACTTTTATGCTGGCCTCTGCCCATTGGGTTATCTTCGGTTTTTGAAGTTGGTTTCTGCTTTTTCCTGGAATCCTGTGGTGGAGAGAATCCCTTTGGCAGGAAGATGGTTTTTTTCTGAAGGAAGTCTTCTCAGCTTTTTGGGTATAGTCACTGGATGGCTGATGTTTTTCAGGAGTTGCCACTGCTCACCTCAGGTGTAGAGACCTGAATGGTAACTATGGTCCTTACTAGTCGAGAGGGCTCTCCTCTCAACAGGAGAAGTCCTGAAGACAGCTGCCCAGTTTCTTGCTGTGAATTTAGTGATCTGCTGCTGTAACCTGTGTGTCCCGTAGTTTGGTCAGTTTTGTTAGGGATAAGTGGTTGCCATGTGGAGCAGTATCTGGGGATTGATCTCAAGGATCCCGGGCTTTTGAAGGTCTGAGGTTGGGGCTCTGTGCCCCAGTACCCAAGCAGTAATCTGTGGCGGGTGAGTACTGCTCTCCTGGTAACAGCCATGCTATCTGGTGCACAGCAGATCCCTGGGTTGGGCCAGTCTGTGGGACCTTTTCCAGGGATATACTGGATGGCCTAAGTCCTACCCTTTGCTTAGTTCCCTGTGAGGATTTCTCTAGACAGTGACACCAATTCTCTGGTTTCCTGGAGTACACAGTTCTGTCTGTGAGGAATAGTTGGTACAAAGCAGGTCTCTGGGCTGGCAGCACATGAGCCTGCCTGCTAGTCTGCAGGAGCTGGGTGCCCAACTACTCTTTGTTCTTCAGGTCTGGGGCCAGTTCAGTGATGGGGCTCGTACCCGCCAGTCTGTGAGAGACTTTCCCCAGGTAAAGCCTGGGTTGCCCAAGTCAGTACTGTTTCCTTCCTTCCCTGTGGAGGCCTCTCCTGACAGGAACTCCCTGTCTCTGTTGCACTAGGGCGCTCAGCTCTGTCTGTGCTAGAGAACTGGGCACAGCCACTCTGTGCTGGCAGCCCGGGAGGCCAGTTCAGCGTTGGCTGTGGGTACCCGTGGTCTGCGAGACTTTTTCCAGGGAAAGACTGGGTGACCCATGGCCAGTCCCGCTGCTTTTCTTCCCTGTGGGTTTTTTCTCGAGACTGGGACTCCCTGTTCTCTGGTGTTTTTGTGCCCACCGATCAGCCTGGGAAGGTGATCAGGACACGCAGGCGTGTGGCTCTGGTCTGGAGACCTAATTCCTGCGCGACCCGGGATATCTTCTGGGTTCTGGCTGGGTCTCCTGAGCTTGGACCCACCTGATTCCCATGCCATGGGGGTTTCCTCTCATCTGGGAAACACGATCGCTGTTGTTTTAGAGCCCAAAGTTCAGTCTCTTGGTCGCTGCATGAAAAATGTTGTCCTGCTTCTTAGATGAGTGTTCTCCTGTTGCCGCCATCTTGGCCTCTCCTATTTTCTGGTTCTTTATGTTTAAATGACACTTTTTGTTGGTGTAGGTATCCCTTTTTAAAATTTTCACTCACTACTTCAGTGAGACTTCGAAAACAATTTTATAAGATTGAAAACTTAGGAATATGTCAGAAAGAGGTTCACCCTAGTCTCCAGGCAAGTTAGAAAAGCAGTTTACTAAGGTCAAGCCTACCAGGCCATATCAGCTTCTAGAATTAGATAGAAGGTCAGAGTTTTTAATTGATACCTAACTAAAAATGCCTATAGGATTCTTGGAAGTTGTGATTTTTTCCCCTGAATTGATCTCCTTAACTCTTATGTAAAGGAATACCAGTTTCCTGATTTCTCTGAGACACAGTTAAGTTTAAACTCACTTAATACCACGGCTGAATCTTTGTTGTTGCTATATAGTTTCTGATATGTTTCTAGGCAACACAGAGACAATTTCTTTTTTGTTTTTGTTTTTTGTTTTTCTTTCTATAAACAAAGGAGGTCTCCTAATCCCCAAGTCCATTGTCTTTTTTTCTATTCAAAATGAATGTGTAAAACAACAAAATAATAATACAAAAAAAGCATGTTGAACTATTGTTAGTATTTTGTTTAGTTTCTGAATCATCTGTGTAAACAGACAGTAAAAGAATATGATAGAATAAGAGGAAACTCCCATTATAGATATGGGCTGTAAAGGATATCAAACACAGGACATATGCATACCAGGCAAGTATTCTATGACTCCATTGACAGTCCTAGAAAAGAATTTAGCAGCTAGGAAAGGCTGCAGTTTAGTGAAAACATTCAGTCACCAGCATGCATTCACCTTTCTACTTTTTATACTGAAATTCATATTTTATTTTTACTTATATACAAGAAAGCTGTGCATACTAGCTCATTTGGCCTTGTACAATTTATATTCATATGAAAAACCAGAGAAAGAAGCCAGTGAAGAATGTTGAGAATGGCCTAGAGTGGTTACATCATTACAATCTCTAAGTTGTTGCAAGTACTTTACATGAGTTTTAAGGCTTATACCTTGTCTCTCTACACAGCCAGAATTAATTAAAAGTCCATTGTATTTGTATGACATGTTCACTTCATGACTCATTTTTCATCCACCTTCAGGAAAAAGCAGTGTAAGCTTGCCTGAGGGAAGTTCATTTACTTTAGTAGTTATGATTTTTTGACAGCTGGTAATTTGTTTATTTACAGCTTCCTGATTAGGTCTCTAGTGCTGTAGTTACTCACCTAAAATAATAATTTACAGTTAAGTAATTTTCGAATCCCTATTTCACATTCATCAACACTGAACAATTTTTAACTTTTTGTTGTTAAGTCTTGTGACACTTTTTGTCAGGTGGATGAAATTTGAGGCTGGCACATGCCACATGTCTTGTCCCAAGACATTTGTCACATCTTTGAATTTAGTGATGATCAGTTCTTGATAGGGAAGTAGAAAACTGCCTCTCATGGCTACCATATTATCTTCTTTCACCACCTATTAAAAAGGAATTTTCTTGTTGGCTGTCATAAATGTGTCTTGGATTGAGAGCTCCTTAGCAAGGCTCACTTATGGTGTTTACCTCCATCTTTTTTTTCAGCTCATAGTGAATTTTTAGGGAAAAAAACTCTTTCCAGTATGTTAACAAGAAGACATTACATTGATCAAATAGTGCTGCTTATATGAATGTGTCAAGGCACTTCAGTAATTATGATGCATTAGGCAACTCAACTGCCTAAGACAGAGTCTCTATTAAATATATAAAATGTTCAAATGAAGATGTTGCCAATAAAAGACAAATTTTGTTTGTTTTAATATTGTAATACATATTAACAAATCCTGATGATGACCATTTTTCAAATATAATTATATTGATTTAAATATTTTAATAGGAAATTTGTCATAAAATTTGCTGGATTATTAGATAAGGCCTTTGTAAACTTCACATTTGCTGGGCAAACAAATGCATCATTGATTGTGTAATTGACAAACATTTAACAACATTTCATTTAAAGTATATAATATGATTAATGAATACATTTGCTATGAAATTAGTATTATCATAATTCTCCAAGCATCTGTCAATTCACGTTTACTCTTTTTTTTTAATTCTATAATTTTACAGAGTTTATTAGTTTCAACAGGGATTCTAGTTGCCCTTTTGTTGGTGGTAGAGAAGCTGTTAGGTGGATAAACTTCCTCCTTTCTGTTCTAGATGTCTTATATTTCTTTCTCTTCCTTTATTTGCTCTTCCTAAATTATCCAGCATTCTTCAATAGACTTGCTGGAAGCATTTTTGTGTACTTGATCTCAGGCGATGATTTCTCAATCATTTTTGGTTTTAGTGTGCGTTTCTCACACATGACTTTTGTTGAGTTAAGATACATGTATTATATACCAGATTGCAGGGTTTTTTTTTTATATTGTTTATGTTTTCAGAGGAGTGTGTTTTAGATTGCTTGCTTAAACTGTCTTTCCTTGAAGTCATGATCCTCCTACTTAACTACCCCAAATGCTGCACTAATCCCATATCTAAATGTTATATAATGTTGTTGAATTTTACAGATTTTTTTTTGTTTTTTTAAAAAAATTACATTGGTCTTATTCTTCAGTTTGTTCATGTAATATATATCAGTTTTATAAATTTGTGCATTTTGTGTGAATGTTCCATTCAGTGGCCTGTGGAATTAGTTCATTCTGTTATATATTTTTGCATCTCTGTTAGTCAGTGGCTGTAGCCTATAATTTTCCTTTTTTTAGTGTCCTTATTTTGCTTATTTTACTTATTTTGTCACTATGACCCCTTTTGAAGTGAAATTAAAAGTATTTTCTTTTAATTTTTGGAATTGTGTAATAAGAACTTCTTCCAATTCAACTTAAATATTTGAGGAAACCTGGGTATGAAGCCATTTAGTGCTGGATTTTGTTTGTTACTGTCTTAACATCCACTGACAATGGCCTGTTTGGATTTAAATTTGGCTATGATATAATTGGTAGACTATATGCTTATAAGATCATTGACTTTGATTACACACTGGTTATCCAACTTGATCAATTTTATGTAGGTTTTTATAAATGAATTTTTTTTATAAATTACAGTTTATTCAGTTTGTATCCCAGCTGTAGCCCTCTCCCTCATTCCCTTCTAATACCATCCTTCTTCCTCTCCTCATCTGATGCCCCTCCCCAAGTCCACTGATAGGGGAGGTCCTCCCCTTTGATCTGACCCTAGCCTATCAGGTTTCATCAGGACTGGCTGCATTGTTTTACTGTGTGGCCTGGAAAGGCTGCTCCCACATTAGGGGGAGATAATCAAAGAGCCATCCACTGAGTTCATGTCAGAGACACTGCCTGTTTCCATTACTAGGTAACCCACTTGGAGACTGAGCTGTCATGGTCTACTTCTGTGCAGAGGTTCTAGCTTGTTTCCATGAATGGTACTTGGTTGGAGTCTCAGTCTCAGAAAAGAGCCCCAGGCCCAGATTTTTTGGTTCTGTTGCTCTCCTTGTGGAACTCCTGTTTATATAGGTTTTTAATGATCCTTTATGACTCTATGGTGTCAATTGCAGTGTTCTCTTATTCATTTTTGATTTCTTTTATTTCAGCACTCTCTTTCTCTCCCTGTATTATTTTGGACCCTTCCCTCCTTTGATGACTTCAGCTAATATTTGTTCAATATTCATCTTTAAAATAAAATTAAAAAAACCCTAAAATTTGTGTTCATTTCTTCCATTGTCTTTTAGTCTGCATTCTTTATTGCTGTACTAATCATTTTCTTCCCTCTGGTGCTACTTTGTTCTTTTCCAAGTTCCTTGAGGTCTCACAATTTGGAATTATTTAGGTACACTGATTTCAATCTTAGTAGAACTTAGTTCCACCAGGTTTCTTCTTAATCCTGCTTCTGTGACATCCTAGGCTTCTAGTGTATTATTTACACTGGTTTTGTCTGAAGGCACTGACGGGGTTCCTGTGGTCTCCTTCTTTGTCTCACTGCTTGTTTTAGAACATCTTAAGTTTCTCTCCTATTTGTGACTTATACAAATGTTTCAGGTATGAAATTTTGTTTTGTTATAGTCAAAAAAAGATTCTGAATATTATCTCGGTTTTTAAAAACTGTTAAAACTTATTTTGTTTCTTAACAGATGGTCTCACTTAGAGGAGGTTTTATATGAATTTAAAAAGTGTCTTTTGTTCTTGTTGCATGGGGTAATCTGTAAGCTTCTTTGGTTTATTTGGTGTGCGGTGTCCTGTAAGTATTCTGTTTCCTGACTAATTTGCTGTGTATTTGATGGATTCACTTTTGAATCAGTAGTATTTCAAAGCCATACTTGTTATATATAACTGTGCATTTTAGTTACATTAATATATGTTTATGCATTAAGGTGGCCCAATACCTATTACATAGATTCTTATGATTGTTATATTCTTTTGATGGAGGCTACTTTATATCATGATAGACTTTACTTGAAACCTATCTTGTCCTATAAACCCTCTGCTTTCCTATGGTTAACAGTCTTAAGGAATTTCTCTCTCAGTGCCTCTCTTTCAGCCTTTTTGTTCTTCAAGATAAAGAAAGACTAATGTAAGGAACATATTGCTGAATTTTATCTCTCTCTCTCTCTCTTTTTTTTTTTTTTTGCAGCACTGAGTTTGCTTTTTTGGCTTAATTTTGACTGAATAATTTCATCTGCTTCATTAAAAGAGGCAATAGGCGAAGACTTAGGTGGAATATTTTGATCTTCTTTCTGGCTCTGCTGTGTTTCCTTTATTATTATTTTTTTGTCCATTGGTATATCTCTTTGTTATTTGTTGATCATTATGTATTGCAATACTTTAATTTATCTTTTGCCTATATAGTAGTGGGTTTACTAAAACATTAAATATCATATAACAACATACTTCAACCAAGTACAAAAATTCAATAATTTTGTCTGTCCAGGGATATGCTATGCTGTACATGTTACCCTTTATACATTTTAATGTTTAATAAGCATTGAGAAATTATTATAGCTACATTATTTCAATACTCCATCTATAATTTTCATATTAGAATTAAAAATGTTTCATGCATCATCATTATAGCACTAAAATGTTTGAAACCTTGTTATTATTTACTGTTTATTCCTCTATATATGCCTGCTATTCCTCTACTAATGTAGGGACAGGACCTCTTTTTACCACTTGTTTTACTATTTCATTTGCCATAAGGTTTGAGATGCTTTACATCTGTTTTTTCCATAAGTTCCCAACTTTGTCTCTTGCTACCATTCAAAGTTCTGCAGCTTTAATTAGCTTTCTGGCAGCTCTCTTGTAGTTACACCTGACATGCTCAGGATTCTTCTTAGGAAACTACCACTATTATTATTTGCAAGGATACTCTTTGTTGAGAAATTACTCAATGTCTCTCGACCACCTCTAGATGCTCTTGCAATATCAGCCACTTGCTGAGGACCTTTTTGACTTACTCTACATGTTTCAGCCTCCTTCTGTCCAGACAAGTTCCCATTACTGTCCTCAAATTCATTCCTCAGTTATGTCTATTAGTCTTGGGTTTGTGACCTGTCCATATTCTCCCAGTGTGAGAGGGAATGCATAGTAAGGGCTGAGGGTTTTACCCTTATTGATTATTCAGTCATGCTTCTCCTGTTGCTTTTTGCTTGTAAATTTAACTATAAACACCACACTCTTTTCAATCAAAATGCCATCTCTCTCTTTGCTTATCGGCATTTATTAGGATATTTTTCTGTTACCTATGTTAACTGAACTCTGTTGCCATCTCTTAAGTTCCTCTAAACTGGCTTCTGTTAACAATTCTTTACTTGCAGAGTGTCAGCACTCCCAGTGTTCCATATTCATGTCATGTCTCAGTCCTTATTTTCCAGTTAAAAAGAATTTTCTGCTTGCATGAAATCCAATTTTATGATTTTTAAATTTCTGTATGTCCTTTAACCACTTTAAAAATCATTAAATGGTAGAAAATTTTAATAATGGGAACAATCCAGATAATGCAATATCTCTCTGGAGACAGCTTTAATATTAGTGAATATACAGTATAAGACCCCATATCATTAGCTACTGTAAAATTTGTTATTCTTCTCTGCCCATTGTCTTTTACACAGGTGTTCTTACCTGGGTTCAGAGTTATCTGCATACCTCTTATGTTTTGCTAGTATCATATTTTATACTTCTCTAAAGGCTTCAAACTTTTGTGAGTAAGAATAGGACATTATTCAAAAGCTAACAGCAAGGTGTCTTAGTTCATCTCAGTTGTGTGCACTCAGCTTTAAAAAGATGGCCAGATAGTTTACATATAACTGCTCCTTAAGTATACATTTCTGGAATGATAAATACGCTGACATACAGAGCTAAGCAGCTAACCCCTTAGCAAAGGAGACAGCTGAAAAATGCAGATAGAGGTGCTCATCCTTCTCTATAATGTTAGTTACCTTATGGGTCTACTCAGGAGGCAGTGTTTTCCAGCTCTGGCAACTTTGAAGTGGCTGTTATAATGTCACATTCTCATTGTGTCTAATCTTTTTTCTCTTCCCATGAGCAAGTGGCAAGATTCATTTGAACAGTTTTCTTAATTATGTTTTACTCCTCACAAACCATTTTGAAATCACTTAACCCTTCAACTACTGTTTAATCTTTATTACCTCTAAGGCTTGGAATTATAGCATATGGAATAAATATGAGTAGTTCTAAGCATTAAAAATAGAAAATCTAATCAACAGAAGCTTAAACAAGCTTAGGTTTGTTTTCATATAGGAATATGAAGCTTTAGAATTGCCATTGTTGATTTAGTAAGGAGAAAAATCATGGCAGAGTGACTTTGTCACCTCACACTACCTTTCTTTAAGAACTACACCTAATCTTTCTTGCAACTTTTTCATTTTGTTTGAATAATGGGGGTTAAACCTCTGCCTACCAGTTCCTGGGAGAAGATGTTTGCTAGTCCTTATATATACTTTAGAGGTGTTGTCTTAATATTGGCAGGACCTGGAATAAGTCAGGTATACAGGAAAAGTCAATGTGAACAGATAATGTTTGTTCCACACCTTACAGATGTCAGCCGATTTCACGGAACCTTTGGTAATTCCTGGCAATCTCCCCCCCCCCCATACCCCATCATTTTTGTGTCTCCTCTTAGACTCTCCTCTATTGACATGTTTATACAATTATTGGTACATTTTGGTGTTTTTGAGAGCTGAGGACCAGCTTCTTTAAGAGTTGCTTCAGTATTGACTTGTTTATGATTTTTTGGGTGAATATATTAATTCTATTTCATTCAACTTCTTTTTATTTATGTTTTTTTCTTACTCTGGGTCTTTTATCATCCTTCATGTTTCCTTCAAATTAATGTGTTGACGCTGGTGTCCTATGCTGTTTTCATTCAACAAAAGAAAACCCTTGAGTTCAAGCATAGCATTAATGTTCATGAGAAGGAAACTGATAAACATGTACTTACAGGTCATTCTTCCTCTGTGAATGGAGTAATTGGGTACAATTGTAACTAGATTGCTTTTTAAACTGAAAAGTTACATCTTGTTTTCACTGAAGAATGGTTTGTCTAGTGCAAATAATGAACACATGACAGTATATTTTTAGAGATTTCAACATGTATAAACACTGACTCAGAATAGATGAAAAAGTGTTTTAAAATATGTAAATTTACTTTTATATCTTATAAAAATAATCTGAAAGGCTTCTTCAGATGGCAAATATTATACAGGACCTGATTTTTATTTGAATGTGAATGTACAGCACTTAAGGGAAGTCACGGCCTCTAATTCTCTGCTAGCACACCAGAGGATTGGTATGCAGTCTCTCTTCAGCCAGAATAGCCACTATTAACAAGTTTTTTTTTTCCATGTTTTTATACATATGGCAGTGAGACCAAAGAACACTCTGGGTTCTTGCATTTCTAACAAAAATTTGGACTGAAGATATTTTATTAAAAATAGTTTTTCATACAATATATTCTCATGATGCTTTCTTCTTCCTGAGTTCCCCCCAGACTCTTCCTACCATTCAAACCATTTGATGTTTAGAAAGCCAACATAAAAACTAAACAACACAAACAGAAAAGAAGGAAAATAAACCAAGAAAAAGCTGGAGGAACACACAGGAAAACACACAAAAATGCAAAAATCAAAAAACGTAATTACAAGTAAAGGACAGTAAAACAAAAGTTACACAAAGAAATATAAAACAAAAACAGACACAATGTTTTCTTTTTAAAAATATTTTTACCCTCTGACAATTTCATATAAATTATACAAATATCTACTCTCAATTCAACCCTCCACCTTATACATATTCTTTATATTAAAATATTTATAATTCTTGATACCATATTATTGTTTTTTCTACAATCTTTTTGTGTCTGTCATATTTTCTGTGTTATGATGTATACCTGAAAAGCATTTAAATGAGAACAGTTGTATTTTGGGTAGCTTTCAATAGAATGCTTGCCTATCAAGTACAGAGCTCTTAGTTCTTTATCTAATACAGTATAAATCAAATATAGAGAGACAGGCCTGTTATTCAAGGTCTCAGGAGGTAGATCCTGAAGAATCAGATGTCTGAGGTCATATGGCTCCTTATTGAACTCACAGCCAGCTAGAGATACAGGAAGCACTGTGTCAAAACTTTCAGTATTGATATTTATAGAAAAAGGCTTTATAGGATGATATTATATAGCCCCTGTTGCATCCTTTTAAAAGGAACATGTAGACAAACTCTCGTAAGGAAAGAAAACACACTCCAGAAAAATGAGATGGGCTAGAGAGCAATGAGAGGTGTGAGGCTCAAATGTTTTTGACTTTAGGTCATTACATAGCATCTAACACATAAGACCTTTGGAAAGCCTGGGGCTTTTTCCTTGCAGACTTTATTCGGTTATGGATAGCTCTACTGGGAGAAGAGAAGTTTTCAGTCTTCAGGAACCAATTGACTTCCTTCATATGTTAATCTCCATGTCTTTTTCTCAGGATATACTCTTCTTCAATAAAGTATGCTCTAGGAGAACACTGGACTAAGAGCACAATATTACAGGTATACTGTAGTACTGAGGCTGATTAATTCAACATTGAAGACATTTAGACCTTTACTCCTGTAATGTCACAAAATACAGAATTAAAATACTTCAAAGCACTAGGACACTTATTTTTTCCTCACTAAACTTCGAACATTTTAACTATCTTTCTGTTGAAAATTTTAAATATTAGATGTTATAATATGACACTTGTGTAAAATACAGTGTTAAATAAACACAAAGTACAACTCTTACATAATTAAAGAATAATTTATCACTTTTTATTTAGCACAACAAAAAATTCTTGATAATTATTATCAATATTTTTCTTCAATATGGTTAATATTTGAAATGTTTCATAAAAGATTGTCAAAATTAAGTGAAAGATCAAAATTCTGTTTTGAATTGACATATTATAATAACACAAGACAAAATTTAAAAACATACCCTATTTATCCTTCCCAATTGAATACAAAATAAATGACAAAGGAAAAACTTTATATAAATTAAAATTGCTGTGTTTCTGAGGAAAAAATTATTCATGACTTGAGTCTTCAAAACCAGAGAAGGTCCAGAGAATTACTTTATTCAATGAAGGCAGTAATTCTAAAGAGAGATAATATAGAAACAACAGTTGAACTTGTCAGTTATCTTCCTTGTAAAGAGCAGATGCTGAGAATTATGGCCAACCATTGGGCAGAGTGTAGGGAATCTTATGAAAGAAGTGGGAAATAGTTAAGACCTGCATAGGACAGGAGCTCCATAAGGACAGCAACAGAACCAAAAAATCTGGGCACAGGGGTCTTTTCTGAGACTGATACTCCAACCAAGGACTATTCATGGAGAGAACCTAGAACCCCTGCAGAGATGTAGCCCATGGCAGTTCAGTGTCCAAGTTGGTTCCACAGTAATGGGAACAGGGACTGTCTCTGACAGGAATTCATTGGCCTGCTCTTTGATCACCTCCTCCTCAGGGGGGGGGGGGCAGCCTTACCAGGCCACAGAGGAAGACAATATAGCTACTTCTGATGAGACCTGATAGACTAGGATCAGAAGAAAGGAGAGGAAGACCTCCCCTATCAGTGGACTTGGGGAGGGGCATGGGTGGAGAATGGAGAGGGAAGGTTGGATTGGGAGGGAAGGAGGAAGGGAGCTATGGGGAGTACAAAGTGAATAAAGTATAATTAATAAAAATTAAAATAAAAATATTTTAAAAAGAGTAAAGCAGGAAGGACTTTAACCACATCAGTTACAATTGGCCTGTTGAAACCCCCCTCTCTTTTCTTATTGGTGTTAACAAGAAAATAAAATCTCAGCTCTATACAAAGGAACACAGGAAGAGAGCAAAACTAGCTCTGCAAGGCAATTCCTTTTGGAAAAGGTGTTCCTTAGAACCAAAACTGGGCTAGCAAGCATGGAAGGGCTGTAATTTAATCTTTTATTGCTGATATAGGTGATGACTTTTTCTCATTCCATTTTTGGGAGCTCTACTGCACTACTGAAATTGGAATTGGCACAAACAGAAAGGAGAAAGTTCAGGAATCATAAGCTCTTGCTGCCTTTGTTTGATCTTTGATAGGAAGTCTCCCCTTTTAAAAAAGAAAACCAACCAACTAACAAACAAACTTAGACAGCATATGTTAACCATTTGACATCTCTAGGTAAGGTAAATTAGTCATGGATTAAGCATGGCTTAAAGTGAGCGTTCCTGAGTGGCACCTTGATAGAACAACTTACTTGGTTGAATACAATGTGACATTTTAACTATGGCCAGAAATTCTGTTCTCTTGGTTTCTATTATCAGGTCTTTGCTGATATTTTATTATTCTCCCCTCTAACCCTAGAGGGAAGTCAACCCTAGAATTGTTTAGGAACCAGATGAGAATTCACCAAACTCTTATGCCATACATGGTCTTTGGCAAGGATGAGATTGACAAGAGACCCAAGAATGTTATTTTTTTTTAATTACAAAAAAAAAAATACTTACTTAGAGCCTTTATACCTTAGACTATTTTTACAGGATTGATGACATATGTTGTGTCTTCAGCAATAGAGACTGGTTATGGAGAGAAACCAATAGTCTGTGATATTTAGGGGTGATGGTCCGTAGGACCCATTCCGGACACATGTGATTTTACTTAGTGGTATAAGATGTCCAATCGGGACATTGCACAGTGACATAATTTAAATTCTTTTCATAGATATGTACATTATATATATATATATATATGTCTATATATGTACATATACATCATATATGTGTGTATATATATATATATATATATATATATATATATATATATGGTTTCCATGTGAATTTTCAAAAGACCTTTAGTGTTAAACTTTATTATAAAGAACTTAGAAAAAGGTCATATATATGTGTGTATGTGTAATATATGTGCACATATGTATAATAAGCTACGTTCCCATAAGAGGAAGAATATATAGTTTTTCAGTTTTGTTCTTTCTAAGACTTTGTGTCACTTAATAATATACACTCTAAATTTAACGGTTTTCCTGCAAATTTTATAATTTCATTTTTCTTTAGAGTGGAATAGACCCAAACAACCTAGCATGTGATAGATAATGAATATTTGTTACATGCATACAAAGAATAATATACATTTTCCTTATCTACAAGAAAAATAATTAATAGAAAATAATTCTATCTATAATATCTCTTATGTATTTAAATGGAATTTGTAGGTGTCTCTAGGGAATGTGGTCCATTGAACTCCTGAGTATAGCTATTATTATTACTATTATTATTATTTTATGGGATAATGGTGGTTGGAGTTGTTTATCTGATTATTATTTTACTTTCCTGGGTGTTGAGAACCATGTTTGTGGTAAAATTTAATCACTGTTTTCCCTTGGTGCCTTCCTCTTTCTTTTCTTTTCTTATTTTATATATTTATATATATATTTATTATAATAATTATATTATATACTATTATAATATTTATTATACTTATATTAATCATTATATTATTATTTATTCTTATATATTATATATTTATATATTATTATTTATCATAATACTTATTTATTATAATGTATTTACTTTGTATCCCTGCTGCAGCCCCCTCCCTTGTTTCCTCCCAGTCCCAACCATCCTTCCTCTTCTCTGCCTATGCGTTTTCCCTAGTCCAATAATAGGGAAAGACCTCCTCCCCTTCCATGTGAACCTACCTTATCAAGTCTCATCAGAACTGGCTGCATTATCTTCCTCTGTGGCCTGGTAAGGCTGCCCCCTTGAGGGGGAGGTGAGTAAAGAGCTGGCCACTGAGTTCATGTCAGAGACAACCCCTTTCTTTATTTTTTTTTTTCATATATAGTTGCATTATATTTTCATCATACTTGTCACACATTCCTCTCCCGACTTCCCCTAGATCCATCTCCTTTCTTTACCCCTTACTAGGAAGTCCACTTGGAAACTGAGCAGCCAATGGTATTTCATTGAACAAGGGATCTACAACCTCTCCATGCATGGTTCTTGGTTGGAGCATCAGGCTCTACAGGCCACCATGGGCCCAGGTATTTTGGCTCTGTTCTCTTAATGGAGTTCCTGTCCCCTCCAGGTCTTTCTATCTTCCCTGTCTTCCATAAGGATTCCTGCACTCTACCCAAAGTTTATCTATGAGTCACATTATCTCCTTGGATACCTTGGCGGTTAGAGTCTTTCAGTGGTCCTCTGTGGAAGGCTCCTGTCCTTTTCCTTGTCTTAATCTACTTCTGATATCTATCCAGTTTGTCCTTCTGAATCAGGAGCAAGCATCTTCTTTGTGGTCCTCCTTGTTATTTAGCTTCTTTAGGAGTATAGATTTTTATTGTATAATAAATGGCTAATATCCACTTTTAAGTGTGTATATGTCATTTATGTCTTTCTGCTTCTGGTTATCTCACTCAGGAAGATATTTTCTAGTTCTATCCATTTGCCTGCAAACTGCATGATTTCCTTGTTTTTAATTGCTATGTAGTATTCCATTGTGTAAATGTACCACATTTTCTGTATCCATTCCATTCTTGAGGGACATCTGGGTTGTTTCCAGATTCTGGCTGTTAAAAATAAAGCTGCTACAAACATAGTTGAACAAATGTCTTTATTGAATGGTGTGGCAATTTAGGGTATATGCCTAGGAGTGGTATAGCTGGATCTTGAGGAAGCACTATTCCCAATTGTCTGAGAAAGTGCCAGATTGATTTCAAAATTGGTTGTACAAAGTTACGTTTCCACCATCAATGGAAGAAGGTTCTCCTTTCTCCACAACCTCCCCAGCATGGATCATCCATTGAGTTTTTGATCTTAGCCATTCTGATGAGTGTCAGGTGAAATCTCAGGATCATTTTGATTTGCATTTCCCAATTGACTAAGGCTGTTGAGCATTTCTTTATTTTTTTTTTCTGTCATTTGATATTCCTCTGTTGAGAATTCTCTGTTTAGCTCTGTACCGTATTTTTTAAATTTCATTATTCGGTTTGTTGTTGTTTAACTTCTTCAGTTCTTTATATATTCTGGATATTAGCCCTCTGTCAGATGTAGGGTTGGTGAAGATCCTTTCCCAGTCAGTAAGCTGTAGTTTTGTTCTGACAACAGTGTCCTTTGCTTTACAGAAGCTTTTCAGTTTCATGAGGTCCTACTTATTCATTGTTGATCTTAGAGCCTGTGTTGTTGGTGTTCTGTTCAGGAAATTGTCTCCTGTCCCAGTGAGTTCCAGGCTCTTCCCCACTTTTTCTTCTAACCGATTTAGGGTGTCTTTTTTTACGTTGAGGTCTTTGATCCACTTGGACTTTAGTTTTTGGTAGGGTGATAAATATGGTTCTATTTGCATTTTTCTATATGTAAACATCCAGTTAGAGCAACACCATTTGTTGAAGATGCTGTCTTTTTTTCAATTGTATTGTTTTGGCTTCTTTGTCAAAACCAAGTATCAGTTGCTGTGTGGGTTTATTTATATGTTTTTTATTTGATTCCGTTGGTCTACCAGTCTGATTTGATTCTATGCCAGTATCATGGTATTTTTATTACTTTTGCTCTATACAACAGCTTGAGATCTGGGATGGAGATACCTCCAGAGGATCTGTTATTGTACAGAATTATTTTAGCTATTCTGTTTTTTTTTTTGTTTGTTTTGTTTTATCCTATGAAATTGAGAATTTTTCTTTCAAGTTCTGTAAAATTTTGTGTTGATGGGAATTGCTTTGAATATGTAGATTGCTTTTGGTAGGATAGCCATGTTCCCTATGTTAATCCTACTGATCCATGAGCATGGGAGATCTTTCCATCTTCTAATATATTTTTCAATTTCTTTCTTCAGAGACTTGAAGTTTTTCTTTTTTCTTTTCTTTTCTTTTATTTTTTTTAATGTAGGTCTTTTACTTGCTTGGTAAGATTTCTACTCCAGTTTGTTTGTATGTCTGTTTGCTTGGAAAACCTTTTTCCAGGCCTTTACTATGAGATAGTGTCTCTCTTTGTTGCAGAGGTGTGTTTTTTGAATGTTGGATCCTGTTTCCACAACCAGTCTGTAGTCTGTGTCTTTTGATTGGAGAGCTGAGACCATTGATGTTACAAGATATTAGTGACCAATGACTGTTAGTTCCTTTTATTGTGGAGTTGGTGGTGATTGTGTGTTTGTGTGTTTGTTTTCTTTTGCTTTTTTGATGTGATGGTGTCTTTATCTTGTGGGTTTTTTTTTTTTTTGGGTGTAGTTGACCTCATTTGAAGTTTTTCTTTTAGTATCTTCTGTAGGGCTGGATTGCTGCGTATATATTGTTTTGATTTAATTATGTCATGGAATGTTTTCTTTTATCCATCTATGTTGATTGAAATTTTTGCTGAATATAGTAGTCTGTGTTGGCATCTTTGATCTCTACACTTCTGCATGACATCTGCCCAGGCCCTTCTGGCTTTCAGAGTCTGTTGAGAAGTCTGGTGTGATTCTGATATGTTACTTGGCCTTTTCCCCTTGCTGATTTTACTATTTTTTCTTTGTTCTGTAGATTATTTGATTATTGTGTGGCAAAATGAGTTTCTTTTCTGGTCTAGTCTATTTGGTGTTTTGTAGGCCTCTTGTGTGTTAATGAACATCTCTTTATTACAATTGCTAAAATTTTCTTCTATGATTTTCTCAAAAATATTTTCTGGACCTTGGAGCCTGTAGTCTTCTTTTTCTTATATCCTTAATATCCTTGGGTTTCCTCTTTTCATGATGTCCTTGATTTCTTGGATGTCTTGTTTTTGAAACTTTTCTGATTTTATTTTTTCTTTGAGAGATGTATCAGTTTCTGCAGCTGTATCTTCAGCGCCTGAGATTTCTCTCTTCCATCTCTGGTATTTTGTTGGTGATGTTTACCTTTGTGATTCCTGATCTCTTCTCTAAGTTTTCCAACACCAGGGTTTTCTCTGTGGTTTGTTGTTGTTGTTGTTGTTTGTTTGTTTGTTTTTTATTGATTCTAATTCTGTTTTCATATCTTGCACCATTTCCTTCATCTGTTTGACTGGATTCCTATCTGTTCATGATGGCCTCTATTTTTATGTTTATTTCCTCTTTATGTGCCTTGAATAACTGCATAATTACAGATTTAAGATCATTTTCCTAAGTTTGAACTGCAATAGAATATCCATTGATTTTTGGAGATTCCAGTGAAGACATGATGTCCTGTTTTTTTCTGCCTGTATTCTTGCACCTACCATTAGCCATCTGGTTGTCTGTAGCCTTGACTGATTGTTCTTGGATTCTGTACTGCAGACTGGATCCACCTGTCTCTGGAGTCTTGAGTAGTTGCTCCACGATTCATTGTCTCTGCTGGTTCACTGTTTGTTTCACGGGTAGCTGGGGCACAAGTGGAAAGATCTCTGGGTCTAGAGCTGCTCCAGTGCCCCACAGATTTCCTTAAGAAAGTGGAGGATGTAATTTGGGTCCCAGGCCTGGCTCAGCTCTTCTGGGTTCACTGGCTATGCTGGCCATATTGTTTCTGACCCAGGTGGGCTTGGGTGCTGTGGAGCAGGCAGAAAGATCTCTGAGCTCCAATGTCCCACAGACCTCCTTTGGTAGGACAATGGAACTTGGGTCTGGTGCCTCTCAGGGCTCACTGATTCTGTGTGTGCAGGGATCACTGATTCTGGACTATGTGGGCCAGGCTGCTGGGACACTGGCACATACATCTCTTTGCCTAGAGTTGCTCCAGTTTCCCACAGGCTTCTCTTAGGTGGTTGGTTAATGGAACCTGGACCCAAGCATAGATCAGCAACATTGTGTTCATTGTCTTTGCTCTGCTGGCTGGTTCTGACCTGGGAGAACCATGCAGGATTGGAGTCGGCAGAAGAGATTAGAGCTGTCCCTCCCCTACAGTACCAGAATGTATCCCTTCCACTGGGTGGTGAGAGGGAGTGCCACTAGCCCCTCGACCACATAGGGGTCCACAGGATGTTGAGTGTGGTCTCCCAGGTTTGGAAACAGAAGCCTCAAGTACCCAGAAGGTGTCCACGGGACTGGGAGAGTGGGTGGCCCATGCTTGGAGTCTCACCCACAGTACAGGAAGGTATTCACTCCACAGGCAGTGATAGTGAGCGCCTAAGGTCAGAGTTGGTGGGCTCTGATTCCAGGAAGATATTCACAGAATGTGGGCTTGGATGGTGGGTGGCCTGAAGCTTCAGTTGTCAAAACTGGGTGTGTCCTCCCACTGCCTGTCCTGAAAGGTATCCGTAGATAGTATGTTTGGGTGGGTGGATGGCCTAAAGCTGTAGGGTAGGACCCCATGTACATGCTGCACATCCCAGGAAAGTATCTACTGACGGTGGCTTCTGATGGGTAGCCTAGGACTGCAGGGTCAGAGCTGCCGCTGTCAGTCCTAGTGGATTAGGGCAGGTGGTCTAAGCCTGCAGGGTAGGAGCATCCCCCAGATCGCCATTGCTGCCTTTCCCAGGAATATACCATAGATGGTGAGTTTCAGTGAGTGGCCTAGGGTCAGAGCCCAGAGAGTCTAAGGAAGGTATCTGTAGATGGTGGGATTGGTCGGGTAGCCTAGGGCTGCAGCAGTGCAGGGCAGCCTGAAGAAGGACCTACAAGGAACCCCGTGGATTTTCCTCTCACTTGAGAAACACAGATATTGTGGTTTGGGGGTCCTTCCTCTGCTTCCCTGGGATTTAGGCATGTGCCATTTTTTCTTTGCAATGTCTTATGGGAACAAAAGACCACCATCTTGGAAAGTCTTCTTTCATTTTCTTTGTAAACCTCCGTCCCTCTAACTGCCCAAAAATACCATATCAGAAAGTCTTCCCCAAATTTGTATAAGAGCATCCTCACAGCTGCACAGATAGAGCCCTCCTCTTCCAAGTCTTCCACAGCCTATTGAGTATCTAGCTTTGTCCCAATAGCAAAAGGTCACTTTCAATTAAGGCAGAATTTCATGCAACTGGCTGAGAAAACTGGCTGTATATCTGTAAGAATTCAATTACCCATCTTAATCCCATACTTTTATGAAAGAACATTAATTGTCAACAAGCCTAGCTATGATGACCTTTCATGACCAGACATAGATAGTCTAATGAAGATGGTAGTTTTGGGACTTATAGGGTAGTACTGTGAAATATTATCTTTATAAAAGAATGGTGAATCCATACTATATACAGAGTCTAATGTAATAAACATTGCTTGCGTATATACTATCAAACTGTAGTGCTTTTTAAGTTCTCATGTGGTTTATGTTTTGTATAGTCCAGAATTATCTACCATAATCATTCTTTAAGCAATGAACGAGTGAAAAAACATGATGCAGAAAAACAGCAATACACAGTGAATCATCTTCAAACTGATGATTACAACATCCAGCAAAACTTAGCCAAGGAATCCCTGTTAAAACTATAAGGTTGATATTACTACTGGTGAGAGTTTTTGATTGGTTGATTTTGTTTCATTAGTTAGTTAGTTAGTTAGTTAGTTAGTTAGTTAGTTAGTTTGTTTTTGACAAAAAGGTTCCTCTATGGACCTACTGTCAACATTTTTTTTGTCTTTGACAGTACTCCTAATCTGTAGAATATAGAGCACAGAAGACAACAACACCTAAAAGAGTCTGAACAAAGGGGATGGCAATATCCAATTCATTTCCTTAGTCTCCCTATGTCATTTGTCACTGTAACTAAAATGTTAAAGCAAAGCAAGAGTATCCAGGAGTTGGCTGTGAAGAAAAAAAAAAAAAAAAAAAAAAAAAAAAAAAAAAAAAAAAAAAAAAAACCAAGCAAACAAAAATACAAGAACCTTGTCTTTTTAGAGAGAGCTCAACTTCACTGTCCAGTGGATTGGTTAATCAGCACAAAGAGGAAGAAGAAGATTCAGGAAATATGAATTTCAGGTACTTGCTGAGAGTGGTGTTCTGAATAAGAATGCCTCCCATAGGTTCGTGTATTTGAATATTTGGTCCCATTTAGTGGAACTGCTTGAGAAGGGTTAGGAGGTGTGGTCTTATAGGAGGAGGTATGTTTCTAACAGCAGGCTTTCAGGTTTCTGAAGATGACATTAGTGCTCTGTCTCTCTCTTAGCCTGCAACTTGCAAATCAGATGTTAGCTGTCAGCTATCATCTATCTGGCTATCACCATGCTTCTCACCATGATGGTAATAGATTAAACCTAGCAAACTGTAAGCAATTCCCTAATTAGATGTTCTCTTCTATAAGTTGCCTTGTTCACAGTCTCACAACAATAGAATAGTACCTAAGACACTAGCTTTCTTCAATATGAAAATCAATCAAAAAGCCATTTATTGCAGTGGTACAGAGCTTCAGCATGGGTGTTTCTATTTTGGTTTGGTCTATTGAATTGTACCAGAAGCTCACACTGATGTAATCAAAGCAAGGTCCTCTAGGGTTGCAGGAATAAAGTCTTTTTTTCTTGACAATTTAAGAAAAAGAAAAAAAAAGAAAGAAAGAAAGAAAGAAAACGGGAAAATCCAGGTATCAGCACTTAGCAAGGTGTTATTGAAAACAGAACACACACACAGAGAAAAGCACAAAAGGGGGACTAATTCCCCTGCTGAGTAGACATTCTAATGAGAATGCAAGTTTTTCTAGCAAGAACCAGACCTTTGGGAGTATCCAAGGTGGGAATTAGCTAGTTTGGGCTGTTGTGGGAACTGGAAAATACCAACAGAGAAGGGAAACCTGATTGGTTCTTACACAGAAGGATCCTCTCTTTATTTTAAGGTCCTGTTCCCTATATGAATAAGAAAAGGGAAGCTCATTGAATCTTTTTCTTGGAGCTGAAGAAATATCAAGAAGTCTGCCATCTTTAATGCTTACATTAAAAATAAATTATTCTACCTAGATTATTTCCCTGCCTGTCTCCTCCCAGAGAGCCAATTGTTTTAAATACAAATTATTAACCTAAGCTTATATTGAGCATAAAAGGTTTAATTAAACTAGAATAATTACTTTTTCATTTGTGAATATTCAATTAGTAATCTGTTACTATAAAATACTTAAAAATACATGTATTGTGGTATCCAGTTTTACATAGGCAAGGGTACATCACATTGGGGCAAGAATGGATGGTGGGGAAAACCATTTACTCCCTGGGGTGGAAGCAAAATACTGATATGATAGACTTGGGTCTCTAAGTCATTTCCAATGCTCAGTGTTACATATAAACTTCCTACATGTCCCTTGCCTTGGGAATGTCCTTGGCACTTCACATAGTGCTACCGTGAGAGCAAGCATTAGTTTACAGAATCAATCATGGGGCAGACATTTACCATTTGAACCATGACAATCAGCTCCTTTTTCAAGTTTCTTAATGTAACTTTCTCCACTTACCAATTATACATTTTTTTTTTTTTTTTGTAAGCCACAACTATGAAAGACTCTTGTCAAAAAAGTCAAAGGAAGGTCACTGTACCTTTGAGGTTGAAATTTCACAATGCCATTTGAAAGTTATTTGATTTTAAAATGTGTTTGTTATTGAAAGTTTACAATATACTTATGAATTTAGGACAACACCTGGCATTAAAATTTCCATTTATAGAACTTTGATTAATGTACCTGACACAAATAGTTGATTAATACTGGATTTTTTGGCTGAGGAGATGCAAATTCATATTCATCCTGGTGACATTAGGGGTAGGAAAACCTGTGTGATTGCAGTTATGATTTAAAATATTACATAGTCATTTAATTATCTCATCTTCTCCCTTCACCACAGCTACAGCCAGCTGAAATTAGTCTAAGACTATGAAAAAAATTTAATTAATTAATTACAATTTATTCACTTGGTGTTCTCGCTGTAGCCATCTCCTTTGTCTCCTCCTAGTTCTGTCCACCTTCTCTTTTTTTCCCTTCTGCCCATATGCTCTTTCCCTAATCACCTGATAGGGGAAGACTTCCTCCCCTTCTTCTGACCCTAGCCTACCAGGTCTCAACAAGTCTGGCTGCAACATCTTCCTCTGTGGCCTAGTAAGGCTGCACCCCACAGGGGCAGGTGAACAAAGTGTGAGCTACTGAGTTCATGTCATAGAGAGACCTTGCTCTCCTTTCTAGAGAACCCACTTGGAAACTGAGCAGCCTATGGGCTTCCTCTGAGCAGGGGTTCTAGGTCCTCCCCATGCACTGTCCTTGGTTGGAGTATAGGTCTCGGTAGGAATCTCTGGTCCAAGGTTTTGTTAGCTCTGTAGTATAATATAGGATAAACATGCTAAAATCTATAGTCCTAAAGAAGCTAAATAACAAGGAAGACCCTATATAAGAGCTTGAAATCTCACTCAGAAGGGCAAACATGATAGCTAACAGAAGTAGAAGATGAGGAATAAGACAGGAGCCTTCCAAAGGGGACCTCTGAAAGACTCTACCCACAAGGGTATGGAAGAAGACACTGAGACTCATAACCAAACTTAGGGCAAAGTATATGAAACCTTATGGAAGAAGAAAGAGATAGATTTGTAGAGGGCAGGAAAATTCTTAAGATAAAACTCAGTATACAATCTTATCTGACAAAGCAGACCAAAACCAGCTACATCTTATTAAAATAATGTTTGTTTTTAACAAAATGACTTGCATGTTACATTTATGATATTAAGTTTGAAAACTGAGTACAGCAGGCATTTGTCTGAAAACTCATAGCTCCATTGTTTAACCTGAATAAATCAGCTAAAACATGTGCCTAGGAATTTTACATTGATGACACTGAATGAAACCTAGATCTACTCTTTTGCTCTGACATGAACTCAGTGGCTTGCTTCTCGATCACCTCCAGCTGGTGGTTGCAGCCTTGCCAGAGGAAGATGATTCAACCAGCCCTGATGAGATCCGATATCTAGGGTCAGATAGAAAGGGAGAAGTACCTCCCCCATCAGTGAACTGAGGCAGGGCATAGGGGGAGAAGAGGGAGGGAGGTTGGGACAGGGAAGGAAAAAAGAAAGGGGCTACAGTCAGGATACAAAGTTAATAAGTTGTAATAAATAATAAATAAAAACATAGATCTGTTCTGTTCTACAGTTTATTATAAACCCATTATGTCAGCCTCTATGTCCATTTTTAGTTCCTATGTCTGACACTCAACCATATATCTTAAAATTGTAAATTGGCCTATTTTTAAATTTTCTTATGCTTTCACTTTAATGTTATAATACACTACCTAATAGCAATATATACACTGAGTTCCTGTCAGAGACATCCCTCTACCCCTACTAGGGAAAAGACTTGGGAAATGAGCAGCCAAAAAGCTTTCTTTGATAGTCTTTGATAGACAAAGATAGTCTTTGATAGTCATAAAGATATGTTTTTAAAATAATTAGTATTAGAAAATTATTCTGATATTATTATTATTACAATTTATTCACTTTGTATCATGACTGTAGCCCCTTCTGTCATCTTCTTCCTCTCCCACACTCTTCCTTCCCTATATACCTCTCCTAGTCCACTGATAGTGGAGGTCCTCCTCACCTACTATCTGAACCTAGCCTATCAGGTCTCATCAGGAATGCCTGGATCCTCTTTCTTTGTGGCCTAATTACGCCACCTTACCAGGAGGAAGTATTCAAAGAGCCAGCCACTGAGTGCATTTCAGAGACAACTCCTGCTCCCCTTACTAGGGTACACACTTGGAGACTGAGCTGCCCATGAGCTAAATCTTCCTGTCCATGCATGGTCCTTGGTTAATTCATCAGTCTCTGAAGAACCCCCTGAGCTCAGATTTTTTTTTTTTTTGGCTCTGTTGCTCTCCTTGTAGAGCTCCTATATCAGCCAGGACTTTCTATCATCCCTTTCTTCCATAAGATTCCCTGCACTTTGCCCAAAGTTTAGTTATGAGTCTCAGCATCTGCTTTGATATCCTGTTGAGTAAATTCTTTCAGATACCCCCAGGGGAAGGTTCCTGCTCTTTTCCTTGTTTTTTTTTTTTCCCTCTTCAAATGTCTATCTTTTTTGCACCTCTGAATGAGGATTAAACATCTTCCCTAGGGGCCTCCTTGTTGTTAACTTCTTTAGGACATAGATCTTAGTATGTTTATCCTGTATTATATGGCTAATATCGACTTATAAGTGAGTATATGCCATATGTGTCTTTCTGCTTCTGGATTACATCACTCAGCATGATCTTTTCTAGTTCCATCTACAAGCCTGAAAATTTCATGATTCCCTTGCATTTAATTGCTGAGTAATATTTATTTTTATTTTTTAAATTTAATTTTATTTATATATTTATTTATTACAAAATTTTCACTTTGTATCCCCTCTTCAGCCCCCTCCCTCATCTCCTCCCTGTCCCACGCACCCTCCCTCTTCTTACCCTTTGCCCTTTCCATGTCCCATGATAGGGGAAGACCTCCTGTCTTATCAGATCTCATCAAAGCTGGCTGCATCATCTTCCTCTATGGCCTGACAAGGCTTCACCCACCAGAGGGAGGTGGTCAAAGAGCTGGGCACTGAGTTCCTGTCAGAGACATCCCTCTACCCCTACTAGGGAAAAGACTTGGGAAATGAGCAGCCAAAAAGCTTTCTTTGAACACAGCTTATATGTCCTCTCCATGCATGGTCTTTAGTTGGAACATCAGTCTCTGCAGGCCTCCCTGGGTTCAGGTATTTTGGCTCTGTTGTTCTCTTTGTGGAGTTTCTGTCCCCTCCAGGTCTTTCTATCTCTTTCTTCTTCCATAAGGATTCCGACACTCTACCTAAAGTTTGGCTATGAGTTTCAGTATCTCTTTCAATACCCTGGTGGGTAGAGCCTTTCAGAGGTCCTCTGTGGATGGCTCCTGTCTTGTTCCTTGTCTTCTCCTACTTCTGATGTCTGTCCTGTTTGCCCTTCTGAATGAAAATTAAGCATCTTCCCTAGGGTCCTCCTTGTTGTTTGGCTTCTTTAGGAGTATTGATTTTAGTATGTTTATCCTCTATTATATGGCTAATATCCACTTTTAAGTGAGTATTTATCATATGTGTCTTTCTGCTTCTGCGTTACCTCACTAAGCATGATCTTTTCTAGTTCCCATCATTTGCCAGCAAATTTCATGATTTCCTTGTTTTTAATTACTGGGTAGTATTCAATTGTGTGAATGTACCACACTTTCAGTATCCATTCCTCCATTGAGGGACATCTAGGTTGTTTTCAAATTCTGGCTTTTACAACTGAAGGTGCTATAAGCATAGTTAATCAAATGTCTTATTGAATGGTGGGCCATCTTTTGGGAATATGCCTAGCTGGATTTTGTGGTAGCACTATTCTTACTTTTCTGAGAAAGCACCAGATCGAGTTCCAAAGTGGTTGTACAAGGTTATATTCCCACCACCAATGGAGGAAGGTTCCCGTTTCTCTACATAGTTGAGTAATATTTAAATGAGAAAAACAGAAAGAAAATTTTTGTTCATTGTTGGAAAAAGTATCACTTTAGTCTGAAAAATAATTATTATTTCTAAATTTTAGATAATAAAAGCCTGTCCAATGGAAATATAGTGTTTCTTCAGTTCTGCTTTTATACTGAGAGAGATAAAAATATTTCTGTTTCTGGTAAATATTTGATAATTTGTATATCTAATGTATTTTTTTTTACAAGTAAGTAAGCATTGTGCTGTGTATTTTACTGACTTGCCTTGTCACCACACCGTTAAGTAAGAGGGACAATAAAATTAGTGTTTTCCTCTAATTGCTTCCTCAATAGTCCTCTAGAGTTTAACGGGACTCATCATATCTTTGTTTCTTTACAATTCTTCCATATTTAGCAATACATTCAACTAATGAAAGATCCTGGAATAATCAACAGGTGTGTCTCTGGAGCCTAAATATGTTACTTGATTGAAGACCTTAATGGACCTAAAATTTTTACTTAAATTCTATGTAGATTTGTTATGCTATTCATCACCTCCCAAAGTTCAGGTGATCAAGTGTGAATAGGGCAGTATTTGCCACTCACAAGTAGCAAATTATAGCATTATTAGTGTTATACAAAAGAAAATGAGAGCATGATGATTTTTCTGACTTCTGTGTATGTGGGAGCAGGGCAACATATATTAAAGTTCCCCAGCAAAACAAGTTATGTAGAAAATTCTATGTGTTCATGTATGTATAGAAAACAACAATAAGCCAGGCGCTCCAGTTGGTTGGAGTATCAGTCTCAGAAAAGACCCCTATGACCAGAATTTTTTGATCTGTTGCTCTACTTATGGAGCTCCTGTCCCCTCCTGGTCGTCCCATCTCTCCCTTAGCTGCTTTAAAAATGATTGAAGAAATGTTCTTGTTTTACACTTGAGCATCTTTTGGATATATGCCTAGGAGTGGTTTACCTGGATCTTGAGGAAGCACTATTTCTAATTGTCTGAGAAAGTGCCAGATTGATTTCCAAAGTGGTTGTTCAAGTTTACATTCGCACCAGCAATGGAGGAGGGTTCCCCTTTCTCCACATCCTCTCCAGAGTGTGTTGTCACTTGAGGTTTTGATCTCTTTTTTTAATGAAATTTTTATTTTTTCATTAATTACATTTTATTCTCTTTGTATCCCAGCTGTAACCCCTCCCTCATTCCCTCCCAATCCCATCTCCTGCCATGAAGGTTTTGATCTTAATTTTTGAGAAAGTTTCTTCCATTGAACTGCTGCCAAAATTTTATGGGAAAGAATGACTGGCCAACCAGCTCGCAAGTTTACCTGCTTGTCTGCATGCATTCAGTGCTATCTTTATAGGCTTACACAGTGTCTGGTTTTTACATAAGAACTGGAGATCGAAGCTCAGGCCTTCACGTTTAGGCAGTGAGTACTTCACAACACCCTCACCACAGTCACCTCTGGGATTTCAAGTTCTTGATCTTTCTTTACAATGGGAATTTTCATACCTTCTGGTGAGTTAATCTATTCTCTCAGTTTGGCTAAGTCTCTCTCTCTCTCTCTCTCTCTCTCTCTTTTGTTATATTTGTAATTGACACTCAAAGTTAAATCAACCCAGCTTTTCTCTATTTCAGCTCATTTTAGATTCCTCCTTTATATTCTTTGTCTGTCTTTGTTTAGGGGGCCACTCTGCTCTGTTCTTATTCTTAACAATTCTTACTTACTTGAACATCAGTAGTATACACACACCACCCAAATCTCTTTTTTCCTTATTTTTTTTAGCTTACAAAATTCAAAATTGCCTTATGGTATTTTCACAAATATCTAGATTTCACTGACTGTCCCTTCTCTACAGTGAAGCACAAAGCTTTTTTCACCAGGACTTTCTTTTAAAAAAAAAAAATCTTTATTTATTTATTATTTATTACAATTCATGCACTTTTTATGCCGGTTGTAGTTTCCTGCCTTGTCTCCTTTCAGTACCACTCTCCTTCTCTCTTCTCCTATATCCGTCTTCTAGTCTACAACACTTTCTACATATACTAAAATCCTGTTTTTTGTTGTGGTGTGGTTTTTTGTTTTGTTTTGGGTGTTTTGTTTTGTTTTGTTTTGTTCTGGCAAAGCCTTGCCTTCCTCACATTACTGCCCAATTCCTTTTCGAAAATAGTTTGGGTAAATAAATTGTGTAGTATTCTGTGAATTTTGTCATTGTCATTAGTTATCTCTTACTAGTTGATTCAAACCAGTGTTTATGGCTGACTAAAGCAACCACAGACTTTCATATGACCCCACTTATGAAATCGGTGTTGTTATTCTTTCAACATGTATAGTCCCTATGTCTTTAAGTTGTTTCTTTTGTTTTGGGGGATCTTTGGTACTAGCTTCTCAGCACTTCTTTCTACTCTAATACTTTCAGAAGATTGTGGGAACCTGCAATGCTCTCTCACTGACCCCCTCCAGAACTTGACAGTTTTAACTCTAATGCTCTTAAAATTTATTCTATTGATTATTTCATTTAAAGAATTATATTAGATTATGAGTATTTATGAAAAATCTTTATTTTTTTCCATTGAACACATGGTCAGAACCTAAACCTCAGCCAAAATTTTTGTTGTTTAACAACTCTTCAATTTGAAAAGCCTTCTACATTTATTTCCTATACAGAAAATAATTTCTATTAGTTAGAAAGTATATAGGAAAATCACTTTGCTGTTAAATCACTAAAACGTAGGATGCAAAATTTTTTAAAATTTAGTTATTGTTTTATTAATTACAGTTTATTAACTTTGTATCCAACTGTAGCCCCTCCCTAGTCTCCTCCCAATCCCATCCTTCCTTCCTCATCTCCTCTCATGACACTCCCCAATTGCACTGATAGGGGAGGTCCTCCTTCTTTCCCTCAGATCCTAGTATATAAATTCTCATTAGGACTGGCTGCATTGTCTTCTTCTGTGGCCTGGTAAGGCTGCACCACCTCAGGGGGAGGTGAGTAAAGAGCAGGACACTGAGTTCATGTCAGAGACAGTGTCTGTTCCCATTACTATGGAGGCCACTTGGACACTGAACTGCCAAGAGCTACATCTGTGCAGGGGTTCTACAGGGGTTCTAGGGTATCTCCATGAATGGTCCTTGGTTGGATTATCAGTCTCAGAAAGGACCCCTGTGCCAAAATTTGGGTGTTTTTTTTTTTTTTTTTTTTTTTTTTTTTTTTTTTTTTTTTTTTTTTTGTGGAGCTCCTGTCTCTTCCAGATTTTTCTATCTCTCCCTTCTTTAATAAGATTCCCTGCACTCTGCCCAAAGTTTGGCTATGATTCTCAGCCTCTGCTTTGATAACCTGCAGAGTAGGGTCTTTAAGAGTCCCTCTGTGGTAGGCTCCTGTCCTATTTCCTCTTTTCTTTCTCTTCTGATACCAATCCCTGTAGCTTTTGTGAATGAGGATTGAACATCCTATTCAGGATCCTCTATCTTGCTTAGCTTCTTTAGGTGTACAACTTTTAGTATGCTTACCATATATTATATGTCTAACATCCACTTACAAGTGAGTATATACCATCTGTGTCTTTCTGATTGTAGGATACCTCACTTAGGATGAGCTTTTCTGGTTCTATCCATTTGCCTGCAAATTCCATGATTTCCTTGTTTTTTAATTGCTGAGTAGTATTCCAGTGTGGAAATGTACCACAATTTCTGTATCCATTCCTCAACTGAGGGACATTTTGGTCCTTTCCAGATTTTGGCTATTACAAATAAAGCTGTTACAAACATGGTTGAGCAAATGTCCTTGTACTTTTGAGCATATTTTGGGTATAGGCCTAAGAGTGGTTTAGCTGGATCTTGAGGAAGCACTATTTCTAATTGTTTGAGAATGCACCAGATTGATTTCCAAAGTGCTTGTACAAATTTACATTCCTACCAGCTATGGAGGAGGGTTCTCCTTTCTCCACATCCTCTCCAGAGTGTGTTGTCACTTGAGATTTTGATCTTAGCCATTCTGATGGGTATAAGGTGAAATCTCTGGGTCATTTTGATTTGCATTTCTCTGATAACTAAAGATGTGGAACATTTCTTTAAGTGTTTCTCTGCCATTCAATATTCCTCTATTGAGAATTCTCCATTTATCTCTGTATCCCATTTTTTAATTAGATTACTTGATTTGTTGCTGTTTAACCGTACAATGGAAAAAAGATATCACCGTCAATAAATAATGCTTGTCTAATTGTATATCTACATATAGAAAAATGCAAATAGATTCATACCTATCACCCTGCACAAAACTAAAGTCCAAGTGTATCAAAGACCTCAATATAAAACTACACATACTAAACCGATTAGAAGAAAAACTGGGGAAGAATCTTGAACTCATTGGCACAGGAGACAGTTTCCTGAACAGAACACCAACAGCACAGGCTCTAAGATCAACAGTCAATAAATTGGACCTCATGAAACTGAAAAGCTTCTGTAAAGCAAAGGACAGTGTTTTCAGAACAAAATGACAGTATACAGACTGAGAAAGGATCTTCTCCAACCCTATATCTGACTAAGGGCTAATATCCAGAGTATATAAAGATCTGGAGAAGTTAAACAAGACCAAATCAAGCATCCGATTTTTAAAACAGGTTTAATTTATGCAAAATTTGTTTTTCTTTTATGCTTTGTGAATTCCCTGGAATTAATCTTTTTTATTTATTCATATTTTTGAGACAGGGTTTCTTTCTGTAGTGTTGGCTGTCCTGGACTTGTTTTGTAGACCATGCTGGCCTGAATGCAGAGAGATCCATGAGCCTTGGCCTTCTTGAGTGCTAGGATTACAGGCATGCACCACCTTGCCTGACTCCTGAAAATTAATCTAATAAAAAATGCCTTCTAACATGGTTACAGAATGTTTTCAGTATTTCTAGGATTATTTTGAATCCACTTCTTGTTGTTTTGAATGACATTTCTTTTCCTGATTGTACCTTCCACTGTGCTCTTATGTCAATGACTTCATTCAAGTTATTGACAAGAACATTATCACCTCATCTCCTTGATCCTTCTCTCTATGGGTTTCATTCCAAACATTTGTGTTTTCCTTCCAATTTTAGTTCTAGGCTATACAATACTGACAGAATTCAGGACATTATACCCAAATATGATACAGTGGCACATGAGAATAAAGTAGAGTCTATACCATTCTTTGACCTCTTTTACATGTCACGAAAGGTCACAAGAGAAGAAAGGAAAATGTTTGTGGAGACATACAGGTAACAGGCTTAGTGAGTTGTTTCCACTGAGTATTAGTCACCTGGATTTTGGTCCATTCATGCTCCTCCACAGTTACTCACTTATTCATCAAATTTATTCCAAAGCATACATAATGTCCTACTGCTTTTCATTGTCATTGCAAAGGTGTATACAACACAGGAAGCTCAAATAAATGTCTGCGTGTCTTTAAATCTTTTATTGGTTTAGTTGCTTTACCCATAAACCAGGCAGTGGATGAAGTAAGATTTCTGTCTTGCAAGGATTTTTAAAACAATAAGATAATAAATTAATTTAAACAGTTGATTACCAAACTGAATTTCGATTCTCATCAGCACTTGATAAAGCATTTCTTTATGCAGTTTCTCTTGTAGATACTTTGTGGGATTCCTTCCCAGTTATGGGTTTCAACTATCAATATCAGAAAACTTAGTTAATTTTTAAATTTATTTTAATTTCACTGTAAATCCATTATTTTATAATTCTATCTTTACCTCCATCTCAGCTATATGAGAGGAGACTCTTAACTGAAAGCCAGCTATTGGGTTGGATTATGTACCCATACTTCAGATCCTCTTCGTCTGAGGTGCTCCTTCTCTCTTCCCCATTTTTATTTATCTTTGATTTTTAAAAAATTCTCCTCTAACATCTGCTCTTCAGTTTAAACTATTTTAAATTTAGCCCCATATTTAAGCAAAAACTAACTGATTTATGTTTATACTAAATATTTTAAAAATTTTTGTAAAAATATTACATAGATAATTATGATATGTATTTATATATTTATTGATTTTTGGTATTTCCAGACAGTGTTTCACCATGTAGCCTTGGCTATTCTGGAACCTGCTCTGTAAACCAGGCTGGCCTTGAACTCACAGAGATCTGTCTGTTGCTTCATCCCATGTGCTGGTATTAATGGTGTGCACCACCATCACTGGGCTCAGCAATGAAATACTATTTTCTTACAAAAAAAGAAAATTGTTTTCAAAGCAACTTGGATAATACACGCTGAGAAAGACAATAAACCAGCAGTAGCATTATGATTTTCGGTGTGAATCCAAACATTATATAAATATGTTGTATGATTATTATATGATTGAATTCAGCTGAGCCTAACAGTGCCTCTACTAATGTCCGTCAGTTGCTTGACAAAAACTAAGGCACTTATTCATCTCCTTACATGACTCTGGAGGCTGTGAGTTACTGAGGCACTCTGTGTGAAAGCTTCTCTCTCTTGAGCTAATAAACATTGTTTTGCACGGTTCTCACTTCAGGTGTACCCAGAGGATCTTGTCATTGGGAAGGTTGTTCTGAAGGACTGTGTAGGTTCAACCTCAAAATTCAATGACTTATTGATGCTTCTGAGTTTTTTTTTTCTTTGCTTCTTCTTGGGTGTTATTTGGGACCCTGTTTCTCATCTCATAGTCAATATTCCTCAATGTACTGTCCATTCGTCACTTCCAATCAAGTGGTGCATTTTATCCTCCCCTATTTTTATACTGAACTATCAACAGAAGTTTATGTCCTCTAATTTTATGTTACATTTTTTTTTCAATTCTCTTTAAAAGCCAGTGTCACTATTTCATTATTTTCTTGAGCATGTCCTTCTTATACATTACAGATTCCCTAGGCATAAGTATCTCTTGAGTAAATCTAAAAACCTCTCCAGTATTCTGCCCACGCCATTATGCTAGACACCTTAGTGTTTTACTGCTGCCACATGCCATTGGGTTAATTTTCATTAGCAAGTTTACTTTGAGGTATTAGCTGAGATGCCTTAGCCTCTTTTAATCCTTTTGTCATGTTTTATTCAGACTGAGGGATGGATCTAGACTAGGCAATAGGTGTCCAGCTTTGTGGCTTCTCTGGGCAACATTAGATGAAGAATTGTCTTTGGCTACACATTTGATAATAAACATCAATGAACAAATATTTGTGCATAATTTTTACAATATCTGCTGCCACAATTAATCAAAATAATTCTCACATGATAACTTACAAAACTTAGATTTCTTTATTGTATTATTTTATCATTCAAGTGTTTTGCCTCCATTTATGCATGTGCAACACATGTGTCCCTGGTGTGGCAGAAGCCAGAAGAAAATGATGGGTCCCCTGGGACTGAAATTATAGATGGTCGAAAACCACCAGGTAGGTTCTTGGAATCAAACCTGGGTCTCCTGCAAGAACATATGTTCTTTACTGCTGAGTCAACTCTCCAACTTCTTATAACATAATTTCAGTTATACAGTTCCCACTTAAAGAATCTTTTAAAATGGTTCAGCAGATACAAAATTTGCTTTTATTAGTAAAGAATATGAATATATCTGAGTAGTAAAACTTCACTGATTTTTAAAACATACTTTATTGTAAAACTAAAATGTGACAGCATAAAATAATGGAGCATTTAATTTTCCATGTGGGAAACCACTGCCTCACTATTTGTGAGTTCTTTTGGTGTTGTACTTTGTTGCCATTTTGTTTCTACATCTACATGAGTGTGCTCTCTTCTGCAAAGAGTTGCTCACAACCATAGGTGCTGTAAAAGCTATGGCATGAAAATGGCATGTTTAGAAGATGAGACCTATAAAATTCTTGTAAGATGAGGTAATCAATGTTTTCTTTAAGTTGGATTCAGGAAATATTACATTTGAAAATTTATGAATACCACAATCATGTCAACTGAAAATTGAGTCCTACACTGAATTATTGAGTATGTTTTAAAGACTTGACACTGTTTTCACACCCATGCATCAAAATGAAAAAGAAGGCTATGTGTTCACAGCACTATGCCTAGCTAACATGTTAAAGAGCATGAAGACCCAAAGATTAATTTGAACTTTCCATAATCTTGATCTCATTTGAAATACTCTTATAATTCAAATATATTGATGTGTTGGTTTTCACCTCAAATATGCTTGCATAGCTCAACTAAATTAGTACTTAAAGGTACTAAAAATGTTAACATTTGTCAATTTTTACTTTCAAACTCTGGAACAAATTGTCTTTTTCAAAATATAAACAAATTGATAACATGTCACAAATCACATAGTATTTCCACCAGCTGGCTTCAGCTGAGCCATCTTATTTCAGAAAACTAAATGGTTTTGCCACCATCAGTATCAGGATCTTAAAGGAGTTCTTACCTCTGGGGATAACATTGCTGCTTACACCTCTTTCCTGGGGTTTCCTGAACTCTGAGGGTAGAATTTGATAAAGTCATCCCATTTAGAGCTCTGTGTTCCAAGGTCTCTTTTTCTCTCTTTGCCTTTGTATTTGTTGTATCTATTTCTCTGATATTGGGTGATTGAGGCACTTAACTTTGTATATGGCTGAATATCATTAGGAGTAATTTTCTTGTTACTTTTTTAAAATTTTTTTATTAATTACACTTTATTCATTTTGTATCCCTCCATAAGCCCCTCCCTCCTCCCCTCCGGATCTCACCCTCCCTCCCCTTTCTGCATGCATGCCACTCCCCAAGTCCACTGCTAGGGGAGGTTCTCCTCTCCTTTCTAATCTTAGTCTATCAGTTCTCATCAAAAGTGGCTGCATTGTCCTCTACTGTGGCCTGATAAGGCTGCTCCCCCCTCAGGGGGAAGTGATCAACGAGCAGGCCAATCAGATTATATCAGAAGCAGTCCCTCTTCCCATTACTATGTAACCCACTTTTTTTTTAAGGCAATAATATTTGCTTTTACCCTAGGTCTCTAGGCTATTCAGTCTCTGCTTCTCATTTGCTACCTCAGTATCATATACGAGTTCCATCACCTAGAATGTGCTTTATGTCAAATCAGACATTAGTTGTTTATTTCTCCATGTTTTGTGCCACTATTGTCCTAGTATAGTTTGTAGGAAAGATAGATTATAGATAAAAGATTTTGTGGGTAAGTTGGTGTTCACAAATCTTTTGGTAGCTCTCAGAGTACCTTCCTATACCAAAGACATTTGAAGAAGGGGCGGGAGCTTCAATATATGCATCATCTCAACCTTTTCATGTTCAATGAGTTGTGTGACTAATTGTCTTCAGCAGTGGAGCTTTGCTGTCAATTTGGTGAGAGCAACCTATTATTTTGGCAACTGGGTTTTTTTTTTTGGTGATTGCCATGGGGCTCTTTGTTTTTAAAAACAAAAATTGCAAATGTTTGGTTTTACAAATAAAGACTAAGGAGCCAGATATTGGGGAGAAAACCTCTAGCTCAGAGAGGCAGAAAAAGCATCTAGCTGATCTTACTCAGCCAAAGTCCCGGTAGGAAAAAGCCTTTCAAGTCAGCTCATGTACCAGAAAGAAAAAGCCAAAAGTCAGACCAGCCTTCTCCACACTAAGACACACTAAATACCCTTCTCTCAATCCCCCTCCTTTTTCTTTAATCCCTTTCAGCTGCTTTCTTGCTCCACCTCTTGACCTAGGGTTGAATTTATTTAGCTCTTGGGTTAAAGGTGTGTGTTAGGACTGAGGCACATCAAACAATAGCAGGTTTTTACAGTTCAGAATCTTGGCAATCACAATGGGATTAAATATTCTTCAAAAGAGATCCTTTGGCCAACAACTCAATTGGATATAACTCAGTCCTAGTAATTTAAATAAATCTATACTATTTTATGACAATTTAAAAATAAAAATAAAATGTTAGATTTCTCCTTTTCTTCCAAATAACTCAACTACTGCCTTAGTTGTGGAGTATCTGAAATTTACCAAAGATTGGTGCTTATCCCTGCAGTCAATGGATTGAATAGGAAGCTAAGAACAGCAGTCATAATAATAATTTATAGTCGGTTTCCTGTTGTTACATGAAAGTACAAAAACAAAACAAAACAAAAAAACAAAACGATTTTTTACAAATAATTGGTTTAGCCCATAATTCTGCTGCCTAGTTAGTTTATGCAGCATGGTTTTGGTGTCTTCGTAAGAGCTTGATGCCTGAGTCATAGGAACATGATGGAGAAGAGAGATAGGACTGTATGATAAGAAAGGAAGTCAAAAAAAAAAAAAGAAAAAAAAAAGAAAGGAAGTCAAATAGAATCCGGTTATTGGTATTTTCATAAGTCACGTGTATTATAATACCCAGGGTCCCATGAGAACTACCTTTATAGGGCAGTCCCCTAGCCACGTACCCCCTTCCATTCACCCCACTTCTTAAAGCATCTAATACATCAGCAAGAGAATCCTATGGATCACGCCTCTACACTACATGCTGATCACACTGTACAGAGTACGTGTGAACATTTGATAGGTGCACTTAATCCATTGACAAAGTGCTGAGAGGAATCCCGGTCCCTTCTAGTTTTGTAAACAGCGAATAGTCGTGTGGATACTGTGGCACAATACACACTCCTCACGCTCTTGTGAGGTCACCCATACACCCGAGTAAATGGGCCAGCTTTGTCATTTAAATGTGGCATATGCTTTCGGAGGTGTTGATTACTCAAAGTACCCGTTTGACCAAGTCTATTAAGCACTAAAACTACATTTTAATGGCCTCTTATATCTAAGCCCTGTTAATATGGCAAATGCTTCAGACCTACTTACAAATACCATTAAATCTCACCACTAATTACTAATAATCAGAATGAAATTAGCACCTGTCTCAGCTGCTATCCATTTTAGATTGCACTTAATAAATAGTTAAGAAAATCGGCTGTTGCTAAACATTTACTGAGACCATTTGCATTCTGATTTTCAATGAGCTATTATGATTTACAGCCCTGAATAATCAATGTAGGACAATTGCACAGGACTTGGTGCCATTGACTGTACTTTTTGCATTTGAACTTGAAACAATGTATATATCTTACATTTTAAAAACAGTTTTTATTTTAAGATATTAATTTATTTAATTTAGGGATTATTCTGTATTGTCTTCATCATACTGGGATGAGAATATCAGTGAAGTAAATGTACGTTTTTACACAAAACATCATTATATTACAATGGCATGAAAAATAGGGGAGACTTAATGATACTTTGAGATGATACCCTCCTTCCAGATACCCTTGACTTTTGAGCTTTTGATCTATGCTACTCCTAGGTATGCTAGCAGAGTTTTAAAGTGCACATAAGCTGGCAAAATGGCAAGCAGCTTCGTGCTGTCTGTAGCAGAATTCAACAGCATACTAGTGTTAGCAGGGATATGGTTTTGGAAGCTTCCCATCTCTTGAGAATATAATTACCATCTTGCCGCTCCACTGAAAAGGTCTGAGAAAAATTATGTAAATAGAAATATGATAGAAAAATGCCAGAAAAATCTTCCACTGAACTCAAGTTTAACTAACCATGGGATACAAAGCAATTTTTGTGTATCTTGACCCATTCTCATTATATATTTATATAATCATCTGCCACGGGAATCAGACCAGCTGAGGGCTAGATTTGGTGTTGCTAATCACAAACATTTGTCTATTAGGACTTACATTTTAAAATATCTCAAAATGCATCATAATATATATTTTCAATTTGAAATCATAAAAATAAGAAAAAAAAAAAAAGCAAAAACCCAAAACCTTTTAAGATATCCAGGAGGTGGCAGTATAGCAGTGATATAGAAAATGGTGACTTCTAACTTCCAGTAAATGAAAATCAGTTTCTTCATTTTTTTGGAACTATATCGGACTCACAAACATACAGTTTTCTCCATAAAGGAAACATAGTTAAGAGACTGTCAGTAAGATCTAAATGACAGCTTGACCAGAGCAGAATTGCAAAGATATGAAATTGGGCTCTTCGGTACAAATAATGTGGAAGAAAGATGAAAGGAAGAGAGGATGGAGAATGGCGGGGCTCTTAAAATGCTGCTTTCCGACTGCTTTAAATAAGCTTGATGGAACCCATTAGGGAATCTTTTAAAATTCCAGAGAAGATGAACCCTGGTATTGAAATAACCAATTAATTCCATCTAGGCCATTAGGAAAGAATTAAAGGTCATTATTGTAATTGCACAGGTTCAAAACAAACTCCTCACATTTATCATCTTTAAAGTCCATTTGGACTTAAAAGAAAAAAAAAAAAAGCAAAGAAAAAGAAAAAGCCCAAAGCCTATGATTCTATGATCTTATGAATCTCTCAAAGAAAAAATGGGTGCAGTTAGCAAGAACTCTAGTCTACTCTATTCATTTTTAAAGCTTTGACCCTGTTTCATAGCTATCACAATTAACTACAGGTATTTTCATAACAGAAAAATAAGGACTTTTAAAATCTCACCTGAGAATTTTCATTTCTCTGGTAACATATAGTGTTAATAACACTAAAACAATAATAACAACAAAATGTGACCTTCTCCAAAATATTTTTGGAGAATATTATGATGAGATTTTACAGTGGAGATTCTGTAGAATATTTTATAATAGATTTACCATGAACTTAAAAAAATAAGATCTAGCACATTCAGTGGCTAATTTTCTTGCCATTTCTAAATTCATGGTATGTGGTAAACCCCACTTCTCTGGGCATAAAATGGTGCAGTGAGACTGAAGGAGGTGTGCTTTGTAGGCTGTAGTAGTCCACATGTAGTAGAAGAGATTTGTTTATGTACTGTTTCCAGTATTTATTCATCACATGCTATAACACCCAGTAACATTCTAGGCCAAACAGAAACACATGGAGAATTTGAACAGATACATTGAACAATTACAGGAAAATAATAGGAGATAGAATCTAATTGGATGGGCACACAGTTTGTGTGATTTCTATGTAGTCCTAGTGTGTAGCAAGAATTGATATACATGAGTACTTTAATTCTTTATTGTAAAAGGAATAGTTTATCAAAAATACATATATTAAACTGGTATTACTTTATAGAATGAAAAACTCTATACCTGAGGATCTTCAGATGACAACAGAATAACACACAAAAACCTAGAGAGAGAAGTTACCAAGAAAAGTTATCATGGGAAGCTGGTTCAAGCAGCTATTGTCCTATAGTAGGCAGCAAGAACCTAGCATTGTATCAAAGCAGAGTTAGTAAGACCTGAAGAGGACAGGAGCACCACACAGAGCAAATATATCTGGGCACAGGGGTCTTTTCTGAGACTGATTTGCCAACCAAGGACCATGCATGGATATAACCTAGAACCCCTACTCAGATGTACCCAAGGTAGCTTAGCATCCAAGCATGCTTTCCTAGTAAGCGGAACAGGGACTGTCTCTGACATGAACTCAGTGGTGGGCTCTTTGACCTCCCCCTCCCCCCAAAGGGGAGGAGTAGCCTTGCTAGGCCACAGAGGAGGACACTGCAGTCAGCCTTGATGAGACCTGATAAACTAGGGTCAGATGGAAGAGGAGGAAGACTTAGAAGTGGACTTAGAGAGGGGCAAAGAGGAAATAAGGGAAGGAGGGTAGGATTGGGAGGGAATGAGGAAGGGGGGTATAGCTGGGATACAAAGTGTATAAACTGTAATTAATATAAAAATAAAGAAAAAAGAAAATATACCTCAAAAATCTAAAAAATAAAGAACTTTATTTTTTTTTAATTTTAAGGTTTTGAGAGAAAACAAACCATTACCTCCCCACAACAAATAGTCTCAAACTCATTGACAGAGAGAGACTGACGAGGAAGAAACAGATTGAAGTGAACAGGTTCTTGTTTGGGTTCATTACACCCTATGAGAATATGCCCAGTACATAACTATGCTTGACTAGAAGAATATCAGAGGTGCCCTCTGTGTGTACGACTGCCCATTCTGCCTTACAAGTATTGTCATGGTTTTGTGTGTGTTCTTTTCTCACTGGAGATAAGGATAAGCTTTTCAATGTTGACTCATTTCCTTTTCAAAGAGAAAAAATGGTGCCATGAAAGCCTAAACAATAGACTAGCCCTACTGAAGGAGAAATGTATGTAAAATTGAGAAAATGATGAGGTCCAGCCAACAGAAACAACATTCACTAAGGTCCTATTCCATGTCAGGTCTGTTCAGAATAATGGAATGGATAATAAATTCAGCCAAGGAGTGAATCAGTTCACAAACGCATTAGGGTGATGCTGTAGATTTTGAGTGAAGCATTATCCAAGTGATGGTTTTTCTCAAGATTTTCACTTCATATCTAATGTTGACTCCAGTGAAGAACATGAAAGAAGAGATGAGTGGTTGCTGAAACACCCTGCTCATTATTATACATGAGTTTGGGATAGGATAATTAGTTAAAATATGGACAAATTTGGTAGATATCCTTCATCTTTTTTTATGTGAAATTTTGCCTAAAAGTCTTATCTTTATAAAAGTATATATTTAGGAAAAAAAATTGAAATGAGATGTGACAAAATTATCACAGAAAATTAGTGTGCCAATTCTTTAAATTCTAGACTTCAACATTTATTTCTAAATGTGTCTTTCACTATCCTTAGCCATTTTTCCACAACATAGTAAAAACACAACATAATAAGTTAAAATTGAATACAAACTAAAGTGACAGTCATTGTGTATCGAAGTCTCACTTCTATATATCATATGCACAGTTTACTTCCTCTTAGTAATGATTCCATAAGCATTTTTGGTTTACTGAGGGCCCCTGTTTACCACCAACCATTTTATTCAAATAAGTGTTTACAAACAATACAATAGTATTTGTTCTCTTACTGAAACAAAATAATATGTTTGGATAAACAATATAAAATTAGTATTAAAATTGTAATCTCTTGATCTTCTGCCAAATAAATGATATTTTGACAGGCGCTTTGATTGATCCTGTCAAGCCTGGGTTTCCACTGTGCTTTGCTTTTGTCTACATAACAATATGGGGGCATCTGGTATGTCTTCCTTTGTTTTAAAGTTTATTGCTGGAAAATCCTGGTTATTGTTGATCATGATTGTATGCAACTGTATGCAACTGTATTCCCCTCACTTATAAGGTAGACATGAGACGATCATTAAATGTCTCCCTTTGCTATATTGACACCTGCCTCTGAAAACAAAATGACAGCACATACTCCAAAACAATGTAATCTTGTTATTGTGAACATTTATTTTATTTATTCTTCTGACAAAATTCTTCAGGTTTTGCATCTTTGTCTCAGCCAGAAATGCAACTATGAAATGTGTACACATATATTAATTACAAAATAAATTTAACTTTATTAATTTCAATAGGCATGTGCAAATTAAATTACACATTTTTTTTGTATTTTTGTTGTTTGCACAGGTAAATGCATTGATAATACCAAGGTTTCCAGTAGCAATGTTTTTTCGCACTTTGGCAAACTGATGATGAACTAGGCAACCGTAATTTTTTGGAGGGGAAAATCTGGAATAGTGAATAAATATAAAATTACTGAAATGGTGACATTAGAATTGCTTGGCAGCTGCAGGGTAGAATTTGAAATTTGCTAGTTCCATTAATATTGCTAGCTAATTTAGGATTTATTATAATGGCATTTAAAATATAAATAGTGAAGAACTGAAAGAAGACTTAGTTAAATGAAATTAAGAAAAACTAATGATACATAATGATCATTAACACAGGTCTATCTCTCTGAACTCTGTCCAAAACAGATACTAATCAAACCACGGAAAATTTTCTCAGTAAAACTTATAAGACAAAAGTGAGAATATGTGTACACACATATATGGTTCATTTTTAAATGATAGGAAGAAAACATGAACAATACATTTGGTATGATTTTTATATATATTTTAAAATATATAACAGATCATTAACAGATTATTATTACATATTAACACAGAGCTCTGTTAAGAAATCAGTTTTACTCATGAGACAACAAAGTTTAAGGCAAAGAAAAATGATTACTTTAATTTTTGATGAAGTGGCAAAAGAAATGATTTAATTCTCTCCAAATCTTTGAAAAGATTAAAAAAAAAAAAAACAATTGAACTCTTGCGAGAGGGCCTGAAGCAGAAAGTGGGGACACGAGACACCTTGCTTGCACTCATTTCATTACAAGGGTTTTTTGGATTCTTCCAACTGCATTTTATGGTGTGCTATCTTTTGAATGAAATTATAATTAAAACGTGCATTTTAGTTTAATTACAGATTCTTTCCAACACTGGTGCCCATTCCTGAGTATTTCCAGTGTCGTCAGTGCACATTACATTTTAATTTGTTAGGTCTTTGGGGAGAACAGTGTACCCAGCATATAAAGGATTATTCGTCATGACTCGGTGGGCTAACAAAGCTTTTATTAAAGGGGAAACCTAATGAAAAGAAAAAGAAGGTTCTATTTCTTCTTGTTAAATTATTAGCTCTGGTATTTTATGCAAGGAAGAAGTTGCAATTGTTTCTCACTGCACTGTGCAATATGAGTGCTTTGAAAGTCAATAAAAAATATGCAGGGTGCATATCTCCCATAATGGGATAATCATCATTTGGAAATGTAACATATGCAGACTCTAAAATAAAGAAAGAGCTCAGTTTCCACAAGGAACTGTAAAAATCAGTGTTGCCAGGAAAATGATATCTTTTTCTCTCTGTTTTTTTTTTTTTTTTTTTTTTAATGAATCTCATCACTGTTAACCTGGGAGGAATTTAAGCAAATCATTTAAACATGATTATATATATATGGAATAGTAAGTCTTGTGATGATTTGGTTCTTTATCTTGATACACTTAAATTATTTGGCTTCACATTTCAGGCTCCTGAATAATGTAATTAAGTCTACAGGTATTTATGAATTATTTACTTGCCAAATAGTGTTAAACTAAAGAACTTCTAAGGCAACAGGAATGTGGGACTCCAGACCAACAAAATAACCTTATACTCTGAGGATTTCCTAAGTAACAGACTGACATTTTATTTCAAAGCCTGAATCACTTTCTATATAATGAGTGTTTGTGACAGCAATTCAGATAATAGGATATTGCAGTTCAAGAAGTAAAACTCCAGAGGCAAATGTCTTTGTCTTTATAGTATCTGTATATAATGCAGAGAGCTATTTTTGGTCATTACAACAGACAGCAGCATAGTCAAGGGAAGAAAAAGTGAAGGCAAACAGGCAAGACCAAGCTTCTTCCTTTAACATCTTTATGTCTGGACTGTCACTGGAATGGGTGCACTCTATTTAGGGTAGGTTGTCCCTCTACAAAAAAGTTTTTCATCGCTGTACATAGTGGCTTGCCATTTCCAGTCAAGCTGGCAATGAAGATTAATCATCATAGACACTAAGAAAACCTTCATCTTATTTACCTGTCAATTTTAATTTTAACAGATCTCAAAATACACATTAAATACTACTTGAATGACATTCAAAATGTTTTCTGGGGTTCATGTTCACATACCACACTGTGTTATCAAATTCCTGAAGGAGTAAAACCTCAAGTGGCCATTAAGAGCCCAAAGCCATTTCTGAAAAAAAAAAAAAAAAATGAGACGTGTCAAAAAGCAGCCATGTTTGCTTAAAGACCTGCTGTGTATAGTGTTCAGTCCCTGCTCCTGAATAGCAGTATATGTCCCAAGGAGACAAATGCATTTCAGATCTTTGTGGGTTTGTGCACACTCAAGAACATGTTCTTGTGATTTGGGGCAGTATTTCAGATAAAAGCTGTAGCAAATATCTTGTAGGAATTTTTCCTGCTTCAAAATAAGCGCTTGACACTTGTCTAAACAAAATCTATTTTGGTCATCATTTTAGCAGCAACAGATCTGAGCTCCAGATGTAAGAGTATTTTCAATCCCAGTGTACTTCCTGTGCTGGTGCAGGTCACGCAGGAAAACACAAGGATTTCAAAATGTGAACAATTATGAGTCAAGCTACATATTTATAAAGCTCTCTAAATCTCTCTTCTGTGGCACCTAGATCATCCTCACAGAATGTTTAACATCACAGGTATTTTTAGAGTTGAACTCCCAATTTTATGCCTTTCAACTGAGAAGATAGGAGAATGTGTTTTCTGACTACTTGGAAAACGTGCTTAAAATTAGCTGGCTATTATCTAGTTAACGAATGAGATCTGCTGTCTGCTGTGCTGTGAAGTGGAAGTGAGCAGTTGTTGGAGAGTAGATATAAATGGTGCCTTACAAGGCTATATTGATCTTCCCTTTTGTTTCCAATTTAAATTTTGAAAGAAAATGATTTTTAAAGTCATACGTCTATTGGAAGACACTGTATTGGTCCTGACAAGCTTCAGCCAGTGACATTGTTCAACTCACATGCTTGGTTCACTGTTGTGAGGTATAAGAAACTAATAGAATATACTTTGGATTTAGCACATGGGAAAAGAGAGACTATAATATATTATGTCCATGAGACATATTGTTTATTCTTTCATGCTTACAGTCAGCTGATATTTTCTGGTGTTTTTGTGCTAGGCATTGTGGTAGGTGATAGATAAAACATAAAAGCAAAATCCTTCTGCATATCAACTTCCAAGTACTTTGAAAGAGAGAAAATAAAACAGCAGTTCCACTTCAGGATTATCACAAAGAGTGGAAGATATTCCAGAATTCTTCATGTTAGAGACATAAACCAGGCAAAGAGTAGGAGAGAGAATGGTATGAGGTGAGTGTAACAAGATTCAGGCTGAATAGGGCTTTCTTTAGTGTAGAAACAGGAAAACAATATGAAAAATACAAAAGCAAATTACAGCAGGTTCTCTGCCATCTCTGGAGCTGAAGGGTAGAGTAGCTGAACAGCAGCCACCAACTCCTAAAACAGATAGACCAAAACATGTCTGTATTAGCATAGAAGGTAGTAGGCTATCATGTGACTTCAAGAGAGGACAGCCTGGAATGGATTAACCTTTGGGGAAATCTCCCTGTAGTGAATAGAAGATGGGTTCAGATGAGAATAAAATTGGAATCAGAAAAACAAATCTAGTTTGAGGATACTGTGTGAAATTTTATAGGCCACATTGTCCTCCACTTGAAAACTTAGATATTGAATTAGAATAGAATTCATAAATTTGTGAATCATCAAGTTGCACTTCTAATTATTCCATTATATGAGGAGGAAAATGAAAGCCAAAGAAGCAAAATGACTTTCCCAAAGTTATAAAATTTTTGACAAATCTAGAATTTGAGGTCCTATCTCCCCTCTTTTTGAAAATGGTTTAAATTCACAAGGATACAGCCCTTCTGCTTCGGAGAAATATTTTAACTAGTTCATTAATGATGTGCCTGTGTTAGCAGCACTATAAAGCAACTGACCTTCATGGGCAAGTCTCTGTGGTTAAAATTAAGAAGACAAAGTAATATGGGATCCGATTATTGATGTAATTAGTTGATAATATTGTGAGGTGACAGATTCATTAATGCCTAGTATTGATTGATGATTATGGGACATTCAGATTTCTGAGCTGGAACCCAAGTCCAGCATTCAGTAATAACAAAGAGCCTGCGTCCTCCATCCTGCCTCTTATGAAAAAGTGCATCAAAGTGGCAGTGCTGATTGCACTGCCCCAGTGAGACTCTTCTTTTGCTGTAAGAGGTATGAGCTTTCTGAAACCAAGCATTTGTGAGATAAGGAAGAGAATATTTTGATGAACTTTTCTTTAGGACTGTAGGTTCCTCACAGTATCCACAAACCTGGAACAGAAGAAATGCATAGAGGCCATGGTACTTTGAATATATTGAAAATTTCCTCAACTTTGGATGAACACTTACAATATGTATTAAAATGTAATACCTTTAAAGAATGCAGTCTCTTTATAAAATTATATATATATAAATTTATAATATATATATGTATATACATTTATAAAATCATATATATATATATATGAATGTTTCCCCTCATATGTGTGCACTTTGACATGGTACCTTTTTATTTATTTTTTAATGGGTTTAGTTGACACTTTTTTATATTTTTAATATTAGTTACAGTTTATTAATTTTGTATCCCAGCTGTATCCCTCTCCCTCATTCCCTCCCAATTCCACCCTCCCTCCCTCATCTTCTCCCTGCCCCTTTCCAAGTCCACTGATAGGGGAGGACCTCCTCCCCTTTCATCTGACCCTAGCTTATCAGGTTTCTTCAGTACTGCCTGCAATGTCCTCCTCTGTGGCCTAGAAAGCCTCCCACGGGGGGTGGCGAGGTCAAAGAGCCTGCCATTGAGTTCATGTCAGAAATAGTCCCTGTTCCCCTTACTAGGAAACCCACTTGGATACTGAGCTATCATGGGCTACATCTAGGGGTTTCTAGGGTCATGGTACCTTTTACTGGCTTCTGTAGTCACCTGAGACTGAAGTTACAGATGATTTTTAACCAACATATACGTGCTGGGAATAGAACTCTGCTCTTCTGGAGAAGCAGTTAGTGCTCTCACTTCTGAACCACCTCTTCACAGCATCCTACTTAAGTAGACAAGTGTCTTATAAAGGAAATATTTTACGTGTATGGTTTATTCAGATGTGTGCCTTTTGTTAGCTTTGGAAGTTGACAATATCCACTTTTTGGTGGTTTGGATAGTTTTTCTGCCCCGTGAGGACTCACAATTTATCTAAGAACACAGAGACATGTCAGTGAGCCCTGGGCAACAGGCCTAATTAGGGCCCAATATATTCCAAATATCTTTGCATGTCACTCTTCCACTGTTTCTGGGAAGTAAATGATCCCTAAGTAAGAGACAGTAAGAGACAGTAGCTCTGTCTCTTGAGATGATATTGTATCGAATATGCACCCATACAGAATCTTAATTCAAGAAAATTAATTTTAAGATGTAAATTCTTCTACAGAAGCAAATTAAATATCAAATGTTCTATTGAACAGAGTAACACCAGTACAATATTGCTGGCTTTAGTGTACATAGTGGCCTGGCCATCCCCCTGGTGATGTCCATGTCACTGTCATCATAAGTCATTTTGTATATTAATATTTGGACAAGGAAAACCTTAAGGAACCAAGTAGAAGCCATTAATTAGCCTTTGTTGGTCCTCAACAATTATTATATTTATTGTAAAATAACTTATATTCTGAAATAACCTTATTTTAGAGTAAATACTGTGTAATAACAGATTATATAATTAGATAATACACAACAAAAATAACACTAGTGAAAGATATTAACAAAAATTCTTTACATCTGTTTTTTTAATTAGACACATCCTGCAGGCTATATGATATGTATTTTTTCCTGTCATTGCCAATTTATGAAAAAAAAATAGGTAGTAGAATATTCTAAGCATCCTGATGTCACTCTAAACTTAGCAACAGAAACTGGCAATTGTGAGTATGTGCAGTGCACACTGGCTTACTTCTAGACCTATGAATGTGTTAAGTCTTAGTTGTAGGTAATGTAATTAAGGTATGTTTGTTCCATTTTAATAAAACTGTGTAATCCATAAAACAGGCAATCATAGAACATTGAACATAACAGCAGTGCATAGAACATGGCTTTATATTGTACATTATGTGACATTCTATATCTCTGTGAGGGAATTAAAGATTTCCCTTTGGGCACTATAAGTGCTCATCACTGTGGGCAGAAAGACAGATCATTTCAAGAATGTAGGAGTTACCATATTGTGTTTAAGATTACCTGTAGCAAACACTTTCTCTTGTCTCCTGTCCTCTTCTAAACAACAACAACAACCAAACCAACCAACCAAACAAACAGAAAAAACAGATGTAACTCTTGTCTACTTAGAAAATGGAGTGCTTACTTTCTCACTTGTGAAAGGTAACTTTGGGGGTTGGGATATTGTTCCATACATAAAGGGCTTGCCATGCAAATATGAGGACTGAGGTTAGATCTCCTGTACCCACACCAGCTGGTGGGAACCCCAGGGCAAGTTGGCTAGCTAGACTAGTGAACTCAATGAGCTCTGCATTAAGATAGAGAGTCTGCTTAAGTAAATAAAGTTAATAGAAATTAAAGAAGACAGCAACATCAACCTATGGCCTTTACACACACAAATACAACCACCACTACCACCACCACCACTACAAATACACATGCCAAAACTCAGGCAAGTAGAGGGAAGTAAGGAAAATATGTTGGCAGAGACAAAGGAATTCCTTGGTATTTTGATTTATTTTATTTTATTGGAATCCTTTTATCTTTACACTGACAATTGTAAAATCACTTAATATACACATTCGATTAGAATTGTTTGGAGGGTCAATGATTATCTATCCCTTCACACACAAAAACATTTTGTTTTCTTTCTTATGTGCTATCACCCCAGTCTGAAACATTTAGCTTGCTTATGTACCGAAGAGCTATCTAGTGAAAGTGCTAAGTGGATTAGCTGTATATATGAGCTAAATGTTTGTGAGCATCTGTGACCATTCCTTTTGAGAAACATGTAGAATGTAAACAGCTGGATAAAAAGGACAAAATATTTTTCTCTGGCATTGAAACATTCTAGTAAATGTTCTCCAATCTATACTGCCAGTCAAAGTAGCAATTTCCTCTAGACTGCTTTTTAACGACTAGACTCACTGTATTAAAAAGATATTTACACTTATATCCAGCACTTAGTCTCAAATATAATTGCTGAATAGGGGGATGAAAGAGTTTGGGAGTCAAAGGAACAGGAAGTTAGCTATAAGATTATGAATCCTAGAAAAGTCAAAGCTATACCTATGAAGTCTCACCAATGTAGCTATCTAAAAATGACACAAACAAGAACACCAGTAAACAATGCTAATACAAATGGGACAAAGCTCAACCCATAGACAAGGAACTAAAAGAAACTGAGGAATGTTGAGAGCTAGAGAAATATTGTTTTCCAGGAAGAGCACAACAATTAGTTGTCCAATACTAATAGCAATGGTTATCACTGAAAACATATACATAAACAAAACACTGTAGGATGGAATGGGTTACAGTTATATATTTAGTATTGAAAAGGTTGTATCTGCAAATTTAGGACAACACACACCAACAGTTAACATCAAAGAGGCCATGAGATTAAAAGAGAGTAAGGAAGTACACATTGCAATGTATAGAGGGAGGAAAGTGAGGAGAAAAATTATGTAATTATGTAATAATCTCAAAAAATTTAAACACATTTACTGTTGTAGAAAAAAAAAACAGATCCACAAAAAACCTATTCTCTGTAGGTAAGGTCTTTGCCATAGACTCTTTCTTTAGGTCTAGAGAAGGCTGCTTTGAGGGAACCCTTGGAATATTGAAAAGGAAAGAATATGCCCACCAATAAGCAGTTCCATCAGATGTGTTGGCTTTCTGAGGTGGTCACAACAAAGTTTCATACTCTGGGTGGCTTGATCAATAGATACTCATTTCTATATTATTCAAATTAGAATTGTCAGCAGAAGGACTGGAAAAGCAAACAGTATGTTTGATGTCGTTGTACAGTCCACATCACAGTCAAATGAAATCACACATAAGGAAGTTGGTGGCCTTTGTTGGTGGACATTCTCTCTGCATCTTAATAGTCTCTCTGTCTGTGTCCTACCCTTTTTCTCTGAGAACAAAACCACATTAGATTAGTTCCCAGACCTTTGGCATCATTTAACATTAATTATGTTTTATAGGCCCCATATCTAACTATACTTACATTCAGAGGTACAGAGGTGTAGAAAAATGATTTAGAGGAACATTTTTTGGTTCATAATGCCAATCTAATAAAATAGTTGGTTTCTCTTTAAAATACAATGAACAAATACGTATTTTTGATACTTTAGTTATTGAATGGTTATTATATATCATCACCAACTTGAAATATATTGCAATTCATGATCATCTGGAGATTTTTATGAAGTCTTTATACTCACATGCACATCTGGTTTTATCACATGCTATGTAAAATATATGCATTTCCCTCTGAAATCTATCTCCAGTGTGTAAGGCATCTTTGTTTGGAGGACAGCATACCTCCTCAGGCCTGTCGTCTATCAGTAAAGATGTTTTCTCAATCTTGAAAATGACCATAAGTCAGTGTTCTGTTCAGGAAGTTATTTCCTATGCCAAAGAGGTCAAGGTTCTTCCCCACTTTTTCTTCTAACAGATTTAGTGTGTCTGGTTTTATGTTGAAGTCTTTGATCCACTTGGACTTTACTTTTCAGCAGGGTAATAAATATGGGTCTATTTGCATTTTTCTACATGTAGACATCCAGTTAGAGCAACACCATTTATTAGAGATTTTGTTGTTGTTGTTGTTGTTGTTGTTGTTGTTTTCCCTATTGTGTGGTTTTGGTTTCGTTGTAAAAAATCAGGTGTCCATTGGTGTGTGGTTTTATTTCAGTGTCTTTGATTCAATTCCATTGATCTACCATTCTGTTTCCATGCCAGTATCATACAGTTTTTATTATTATTGTTCTATAGTACAGCTTGATATCAGGGATGGAGATACCTCCAGATAATCTGTTGTACAGGATTGCTATAACAAATCTTTTTTTTTTTCCATATGAAATTGAGAATTGTTCTATCAAGGTCTGTGAAGAATTGTGTTGGTATTTTGATGGGAATTGCACTGAATCTGTAGATTGCTTTTGGTAGGACAGCCATTTTCACTATGTTAATCTTACTGATCTATGAACATGGGAGATATTTCCATCTTCTAATATATTCTTCAATTTCTTGGTAACTCCATAGGCTTCTCAGTTTCCAAGTAGCTTCCCTAGTAATGAGAATAGCAGCTGTCTCTGACATGAACTCAGTGACCAGCTCTCTGATCACATCTCTCTCGGTGGGTGCATCCTTGTCAGGCCACAGAGTAAGATGATGCAGCCAGCCTTGATGAGACCTGATAAGCTAGGTCAGATAGTAGGGGAGGAGGTCATCCTCTATCAAGGGACTAGGGAAAGGACATAGTAGGAGAAGAGGGAGTGTGGGTGGGACTAGGAGGAGAAGGAGGAGACTACAATGGGGATACAATGTGAATAAATTGTAAGAAATAAATAAAGTAATTTTTAAAAAGAAAATTTAAAAAAGACAGAAAAAGAAAATGGCTATAAGTCAACAGGGAAATTAAGTCAAGTGCAAGTTTCTATAAGATTTAGTAGAAAATTTGCTCCTTTTATATATTTGTTTTTTTAAATAATGTGGTAAGACTCTTTGCACTCTGCCCAAAGTTTAGCTGTGAGTCTTAGCATCTGCTTCAATCCCATGTAGGAAGGAAGTTTTCATAGGACCCTTTATATTAACATGAGTGGAACTGTATATTAGTTTTATTAATAGTAATTAATTTCTTATTTCAGAACAAACAAAAATGAGGAAGCTATTTTTTAAATAATTTTTATTTTTTAATATTAGTTAGAGTTTATTAACTTTGTATTCCAGCTGTATCCTGCTCCCTCATTCCCTCCCAATCCCACTGTCCTTCCCTCATCTTCTCCCTACCGCTTTCCAAGTCCACTGATACGGCAGGACCTCCTACTCTTTCATCTGATAATAGCTTATCAGGTATCTTCAAGCCTGCCTACAAAGTGCTCCTCTGTGGCCTAGCAGGGCTGCTCCACCCTCAGGTGTGGGGGGGAAGGTCAAAGAGCCCACCATTGAGTTCATGTCAGAAATAGTCCCTGTTTCCCTAACTAGTGAACCCACTTGGATACTGAGCCTAGAACTCATTGGCACAGGGACTTCAAGAAACTGAAAAGCTTCTGTAAAGCAAAAGACACTGCTGTCAGAACAAAATGACAGCCTACAGACTGGGAAAGGATATTCACCAACCCTGTATCGGACAGAGGGCTGATATCCAGAGTATATAAAGAACTAAAGACATTAAAAAGCAATAAATCAAGCAATCCAATTAAAAAATGGGGTACAAAGCTAAACAGAGAATTCTCTGTTGAGGAATATAGAATGGCAGAGAAACACTTAAAGAGATGCTCAACATCCTTAGCCATCAGAGAGATGCAAATCAAAACAACCCTGAGATTTCACCTTACACCCATCAGAATGGCTAAGATCAAAAACTCAAGTGACAACCCAGGCTGGAGAGGCGGGAAAAGGGGAACCCTCCTCCATTGCTGGTAGGCATGTAAACTTGTGCAAGCACTTTGGAAATCAGTCTGGTGCTTTCTCAGACAACTAGGAATAGCGCTTCTTCAAGATCCAGCTATACCACTCCTAGGCATATATCAAAAAGATGCTCAAGTACACAACAAGGACATTCGCTCAGCCATGTTTGTAGCAGCTTTATTTGTTATAGCCAGAACCTGGAAACAACCCAGATGTCCATTAACAGAGAAATGGTTATAGAAATTGTGGTACTTTTACACAATGGAATACTACTCAGCAATTCAAAACAAGGAAATCATGAATTTTGCAGGCAAATGGTGGGATATAGAAAAGATCATTCTGAGTGAGGTATCCAAGAAGAAGAAAAACACACATGGCATATACTTACTTCTAAGTGGGTACTAGACCTATAAAATAGGATAAACATTTTGAAATCTGTACACCTTAAGAAGATAAACAAGAAAGAGGACCCTGGGTAAGATGATCAACCCTCTCTTAGAAAGACAAATGGGATGGACATTGGATGTAGGAGAAAACAAGTAACAGGACAGGAGCCTACCACAGAGGGCCTCTGAAAGTTTCTACATAGCAGTATATCGAAGCAGATATTGAGACTCATAACCAAACCTTCAGCAGAGTATAGGGAAACCTCTGTGTCCTGGTACAACTGCATTCCACCCGGGGAGAGGTGATCAAAAGCTGGCCCCTGATTTCAGATACAGTCCCTGCTCCCCTTATGAGGGAACCCACTTGAAGACTGAGCTGCTATGGGCTACATCTGAGCAAGGAGTCTAAGTTATCTCCATTCATGGTTCTTGGTTGGTGTATAAGTCTTTGCGAAGACCCCTGGTCCCAGATTATTTTGGTTCTGTTGCTCTCCATGTGGAGCTCCTGTCCCTTCCAGGTCTTTCTATCTCCCCCTTCTTTCATAACATTGCCTGCACTCTGCCCAAAGTTTGGCTATGTGTCTCAGCATCTGCTTCCATACCCAGCTAACTAGAGTCTTTCAGAGGCCCTCTGTGGCAGGCTCTTGTCCTGTTCCCTGTTTTCTCCCTCTTCTGATATCCATCCCATTTTCTTTCTGAGTGAGGATTGAGCAAGATCTAGTTATACCACTCCTAGTAGGCATATAACCAAAATATGCACAAATATACAACAATGATATTTACTCAACCATGTTCATAGCAGCTTTATTTTTAATTGCCAGAATTTAGAAAGAACTCATATGTCCCTCAACAGAAGAATGGATACAGAATTGTGTTACATTTACACAATAGAATACTACTCAGTAATTAAAAGCAATAAAATAATGAAATTTGCAGGCAAAATGTGGGAACTAGAAAAGACCATCCTGAGTGAGGTATCACAAAATCAGAAAGACACGTATGGTATATACTCACTTATAAGTGGATATTAGTCATGTAATAATAGAGGATAAACATACTAAAATCTATACTCCTAAGGAAGTTAAATAAGAAGGAGACCCTAGGGGATTTGTGCAATCCTCATTCACAAAGCTATTGGGTTCCATTTTAAAGCTTCATCCCAACAAAAGAAGATAAATAAAAAGTACGGCCACTTTTACTTCAGTTTCTCTTAAGTAGAAGCTTGCTCTCTGTGCCTGTGTTCCTCCTGCATTTTGTAAATAACAGGAAGAAAAGTAATAAACAGCAATTTCACACAGAAAATGAAGAATAGAGCAGAAATGTAAGGGGTAAGGTACATTGAGAAATTGACATTAAAAAAAAAAACATTGGGTGTTATTTATGGGTATCAGTGTTTTGTAGTTTTTCAGAGATGGCACTTTTCTGCCACTTCTAGTGTCCCACAAATTATTCTAAGCAATTTATTAGGGATAATTAATTTACATTTACAATCAACTCACTGAGAGAGCTGAGTCTCTGAAACTGAAAATTGTATAAAACTAAAAGTGCCTGATAATACAAGAAACAAAGATCTAACTCTGGGAAGCATCTAATTCTAGTTTTGTTTGTAAAGAAAAAGAATTTGATCTAGAATATTTTTGTGTTTATACTTGTGTGAATATAGAGTGATTTTATGCCTCTTATTAACACCTATTGTGAAAAACACCTAAAAAAGTGTTTGTGTGCATATGAGTATGTCTGCAGGTGTTTGTGCACACATGTAAGTATGTGCATTTAAAATGTGTGCACATATGTGTGCTCATGTCTGTTTACATACTTGTGTGCTCTCCTCTGCATCCTTATATCGACTGCAATGCCTTGCTCTAGAATGCTCACGGTCTTGGTTTCCTCCCACTGTCAGAAGCTCGTGTATAATTCCATACAGCAATCAAAATCCCCTAAATTACAGTTTAAAATCTCTCACTTGGTTATCAACATAGGTACCTTTAGAAACACAGTCTTCTTCAGGTTTTTAAAGTACGGAATATAAAAGAAAATTGTTTTTAAATGTGTTGTTATTCATCATTTACGGTAAAATTTTTACTTGAACATACTGGTATAGATAATAAAGAATATTACATTCTGAAGTTTCTGGGTTTTTTTACACATGAGTAAAATTATATGTGTATATATATATATCATATTATATGACATATATGTATGCTCATATGACACCAAAACATGCATAAATCATAGGTTTTCTTCCTTCTTTATACTTTTCACTGACATTCTTATAATTGTTATCAACACATTTGCCAAGCAAGTCCTCAGATTTATATGTGTGCCTTTATGGAGTATGTCTGAAAATATTTGGAAATTAGAAATCTAATAGAATAATAAAATGGAAGTGAGGATATTTGGTTCTATTTCATCTTTTGATTTCTAAAGGGCCCAAGTTCATTTAAACACATTCAAGTCTATTATCTGTGCATTCATTCCAGATTCATTGAGAAACCTTAATGCGTTATTACCATAATAATGACTTGCTGTTAGCTTTAATTGGTCTCCACTGCCACTTTTTGATGAGCAAATGTTGTCAGGCTTTTATTATGATTCAATATGTTTAACCTGTTTCTTATTCCTGTCATTCTTATGTAGCATTTTTGTGAAGTATGATTATTGGCATAAAATTGACAGAATTATGGATCAGAATCTATTCCTTCACTTATTCCTGAGGCAGAAGAGCATTAAGACATAAAAGAATTGGGTTTCTGAGCGGCTCAGTCTGACAGCTGGGTGAGCATTCTCACGGCTCACCCTTTTTTGTATTATTGAATTTTAATTAAAAAGGCAAAGATTATATATCTTTTTAAGCTAAAAGGAATATTGATATGCATTGTGATCATGGATAGAGGCTTAAAGCATGTTTTAGTTTTATGTCTAAGTATTGAACCACTTCTTCATCAATAATTTTTTTCTTTTATTAGGTTCCTGTCCTGAGACCACAGCATAAGGTGCCTTGAATGAAGGTGTGTATAATTCACACATTCTTTATGTGCACAATGTCAATATATTTTCATAATTATATTAATGATGCATGGCTAGAAATATAGCATTATGATTGTAAATCGTATATGTTGCCCTCTCTCTTCTTGCAACATATATACATAAGAAAATCAGCAGTCTAATTGTCAGATAAAATGATTGTCTGTGTATCAAAAGTCTTAATCCACACAAACTCTAACAAGCATCACAGATTCTAGCAAACCGTTATCATTGATGGCTTCTCAATATGACAATGAAATGTTTCCAGGGTTCAGCTAAAGTGTTTTTTTAATGATTCTGGCAATATATTATTAGAAATAGAATAAATGTACTGTAAAATATTTTAGATGTGCTATATTTTCAGTGAACAAATTAGATAGAATTATCAATCAATTTGAAAACTAGCATTCATGAACCCTCAAAAGCTCACTGCTCAGTAAGAGGTACATAAAGCACTATCAACAGAAGTCAGGAGATGTGCATAGCCAGTTCCCTGTATTAGCCTTTTACACTGAAACGTTAACATAGCTTTGCAATCAGATCCTTTGAGGAGGGTTAAAATGTACCACAGAGGGCCTCTGAAAGCCTCTGCCCTGCAGACTATCAAAGCAGATGCTGAGCCTGATGGCCAACTGTCTGGCAGAGTGAATGGAATTTTATGTAAGAAGTGGGAAATAGCAAGAGCTGGAGAGGACAGGAACTCCACGAGAGCAACAGAACAAGAAAATTTGAACACAGGGAACTTCCCAGAGACTCATACTCCAACCAAGGACTATTCATGGAGATAACCTAGAACCCCTGCACATGGCAGTTCAGTGTCCAAATGGGTTACATAGTAATGGGAAGAGGGACTGCCTCTGACATAATCTGATTGGCCTGCTCTTTGATCACCTCCCCCTGAGGGGGGAGCAGCCTTACCAGGCCACAGAAGATGACAATGCAGCCACTTCTGATGAGAACTGATAGACTAAGATCAGAAAGAAGGAGAGGAAGGAGAGGAATACCTCGACTATCAGTGGACTTGGGGAGGAGCATACATGCAAAAAAGGGAAGGAAGGGTGGGATCAGGAGGGGAGGAGGGAGGGGCTTATGGGGGGATACAAAATGAATAAAGTGTAATTAATAATAATAATAAAAAATGTAGTAATTGAATCTTAAGACAAGGGTGAGTCCAACCCACACTCCATAGAGACATGGTCAACAGAAAATCATAAAGCTAAAGCATTATGGGATATTATTATTGTTGTTGTTATCATTATTAACTTTATTGTTTGGTTTTGAGTATGAATGTCATAGGTGACAATGTCATGTCCCAATGTCAAAAGCCTGGCTATGCTTAGACAGAACTGTAGGGCAAATGTAATAACTACTACGCTACAAAAACTGCATTTTGATGGAGACAGATAGAATGGGTATAGAGGAAAGCCTGTATGTGAAAAGCCAGACAAGTATGTACTTGAGAACAATGGAGGGGAGGGACCAAAACAGAAAACTGAATATTGCCCACAAGATACACCAAGGTTCAGTGCTTTTACCCAGAGGAAATAACAAGAGAATCCTTACTTAAACCAAGATACCATGGCAGTAAATGTAAAGCAAAATGGAATTTTCTAGTACTTATTACAGGATGTGAGAAGTTCTACGGACAAAGTTACACTACAATGAATGAGGAAAGCACTTGAGGTGCATGGCACATGCTGAGACTGACTCTGACCCTTAGTCCAACAATCGTAATGGAATAAACCCTGTAGAAAACTGACATAAAATTGGAAGTAAATATACTCCTAACTAATCCAGATAAGAACCAACCTAGGTGTCACCTTGATTTCAGACATCCAAGGAAGCCATTTTTAGCCATATTCTTAATCTACAAGGTAATACACGTGGGCTAGTTTAATTTAGTAAGCCAATAGCAGTCTGCTTTGCAACATAGAATGCTCACTGTTTGGGCATAGTTGTATCTCCCTGTAGTATATATGGGAATATTTGTTATCATTTTGATTATATTTAAGGAAAGGCTTCTAGGAGATTATTAGAGTTAAGTTGTAAAAGTAGAACTCTTTCTGATTGGATGAAATATGACGAATAAAACATCTGCCTTGCCATCTGTAAGCCAGAGAGGCAGCACTGAATTAATCTTTCTTGCTCATATCTTGATCCTAGGCTTTCAGCCTCAAAAACTCTGAGAAAGAAATTTGTGTTGTTTCTACACCTGGTACATGACATTTTATTGCAACAGGCTATACTAAGACACACTTTGATATCAAAATGAGGTACTATTGTGAATACTGCCTGAAGCATGGAGACGCTTTGGAAATTAATGGTGGAAAGAAGCTTGAACAGCTTAGAGGTACACAGTGGAAATACGTCTGACTTTGATGAAGCCTCAGCAGGTTTTTAGAATCTAGAGGAAAATACATCCTTGATCTTGGCTGAATTGTGTGTGTGTATTTTTATAGAATATTGAATTTGTGAGCAGTAAAATCAGACATTTAGCCAATAATATTTATAAATGAAGTCTTGAAAGTCTCTTTGCTCTTCATGGCCACATCATCATGAGAAATGGCTTGAAGAATGGATTGTTTTCTAATTCATTAACAATATTCTACATATCTTCTCTGAATTTTGGTAATTTTCAACCTTCTCAAAACTTCTCAGAAACTTTTCTTCCTGCAAGTCCTTTCTTTACTTGACATCCCTTATTTTTAGTTTTGGATGTTATGAGCATAGTTGCAAATGCTCTCAGGAGTAGAGGCTACTTACTGGAACAAGGGCAACCTACCAGTGGCTACACCACTGAATAACCCAACACATACCCTTCTTAGCACCTGTTAACTACCTACAGTGTCTCAGTGATGAACAGAGCATCCTGAATGATTACTTTATTCATGGTCCAACGCTGACAGGGCCAGTCTTGATAAGGTCTTGTGTGGGTAGACACCTATATTGAGATCATGAGTGCAATAGACATGTCAATATTAAAAGTCACCATTACGCAGCAATCCTGCCCAAACTCTACATCTTTTACTTATTTATTTATTTGTTTGTTTGTTTATTCTTTCATTCATTTACTTATTTATTCATTCATTTATTTCCTCTTTCACAGTGTTTCATGATCCCTGGAAGGAATAAGATAGATGTCTCATTTAGAGCAGAATATTCCACAATTACTTACTTTCTACATTTTGACAGGTTATAAGTATGTATTAGCCAGTTCCTGCTGGAAAATGAAGCTTCTGTAGTTTAGGATAAGAGTGACACAAATCTGTGGGTATAAATCTTATGAAGACAGTTAACCATCATTTCCATGTAGCAAGATGTTACTTGTACGTGATTACCTGAGGCATATAACCTCCTTGATTACTGGTTCTTGACTAGGTGTTCAGTAACAGGCATGATTTTTCTCCTATGTGGCATGTCTTAGATCTAAAAGTGATTGGTTACTCTTATAATAATGGTGCCATTATTGCACCAATGGGCATAACTTGCCAGACATATTGTTGTTATAACTATTATAGTCCCTGGGACTCACAGTTTCCTAGGACAACAAATAACGTTCCTCCCCCAGCAGTATGCAAGGTACCCTCTGGCAGCAAGAAAGCTAACTGAGAGGGAGGAAAGTCTATCTCAGATGTAGCTTGATTTCTCATAGTACCACAACTCAAGTGCATGCTGTCTTGAGCAACAGGGGCTTGCGACTGAGTTGTCCTGGACAACCAAGGACATTACCAGGAGCTTTCAATAATTTGGGGCTTTCTAGAACCTTGTTCTATTAGTCAAGAAGAAATTTTTGAGCAAATAAAAAGAAATAATACCAAAACTTAAAGATTTAAGAAATTTCTGCCCTGTTTGTGTTTACAAAAACAACGTATGTTTTATGAAAATTATGAAGAACTTACTAGACTATCACTTCAGAGATTTGATGATGTTTTATAAGCAGAAGTTATGCCCATTTCAAGTAAAAAAGCTGAAGTGGGACAAAATGAAAACCAGCCGTTGCATTTTATTTGGCTTCATACAATAGAACTATGTAATAACACACACATGCTGATCTTTGAAAACAGTGAAGATGACACTGAGTTTCAACAAACCATTTTATTTTCACAGCCATTCCTAGACAAATATCCAAAATATGCTCAAGTACACAACAAGGGCATTTGTTCAACCATGTTCGTTGCAGCTTTATTTGTAATAGCCAGAACCTGGAAACACCCCACATGTCCTTCAGGGAGGAATGCACACAGAAATTTTGGTACATTTACAAAATGGAATACTACTCAACTATTAAAAAAGAAAAGGGAAATCATGAAATTTGCAGGCAATTGGTAGGAACTAGAAAAGATCATCTTGAGTGAGGTATCCCAGAAGGAGAAAGACACACATGGTATATTCTTACTTATAAGTGGATAGTAGACCTATAAGATAGGATAAACATACTAAAATCTGTACACCTAAAGAAGATAAACAAGAAGGAAGACTCATGGTAAGATGATCAATTCTCACTTGGAAACACAAACTGGATGAACATTGGAAGGAGAACACAAGAAACAAGCCTTCCACAGAGGGCCTCTGAAAATCTCTACCCAGCAGTGTATCAAAGCAGATGCTGAGACCCATAACCAAACTTTGGGCAGAGTTCAGGGAATCATATGAATGAATGGGGAGTTAGTAAGAATTGGAGAGGACAGGAGCTCCATAAGGAGAGCAACAGAACCAAAATATCTGGGCACAGGGATATTTTCTGAGACTGATACTCCAACCAAGGTCCATTCATGGATATAACTTAGAACCCCTGCTAAGATGTAGCCCATAGCAGCTCAGTATCCAAGTGGGTTCCTAGTAAGGGGAACAGGGACTAGCTCTTTGACCACCCCTCTGATGGTGGAACAGCCTTGCCAGACCATAGAGGAGGAAATTGCAGCCAATCCTGAAGATTCTTGATAAGCTAGAGTCAGATGCAACGGGAGGAGGACCTCCCCATCAGTGGACTTAGAGAGGGGCCAGAGGAGATGAGGGAGAGAGGGTGGGATTGGGAGAGAATGAGGGAGGTGGCTACAGCTGGGATACAAAGCAAATAAAATGTAATTAATGTAAAAAAATTTTAATTAAAAAATCTTGAAGTACGTTCACCCTAAAGACCATGAAGAAAGAAGTTGTGCAGCTTTAGGAATGGGACCTTTGCCATATAGCTTTAGGAACATGCTGATTAGATGGCTCAGCTTCCAGAACTTAAAAATGGTGTTTCAAGTTTTTGCTACACTGTTTAAACCAATATTGGTGTAGACTAATGTACCAGTAAATGATTATAAAACCCTGTATTTAGCTAGAAAGAAACAGAGGAAAGAGAGGGATATAGAATGAATCCCAGTTTTATCTTAGGTACCTGAAATTCTATTCAGCTTATGTAAAACCATTAGGTAAATAAAGAGGCCAATTGGAACTAGGAGTTGTAACCATTTTACTTTTTTAATGTAATCAAAATTTTTTGAGATTATTGTACACTAACATGCAATTAAACAAAGCGCATTCCTCATACACTCTACTTGTTTTTTCTCCAATGGAACTATTCTGTAAACTTTAATCTAACATCACCACTGGGATACTAAAATAGACCAAACATCATTGTTGTTCAAATATTCCCTTTGCTTTTCAAAGCTTTTCTAAGTGAGTGGTGTACATTTGATCATCTGTGCATGCTCCTATGCCCGCTACACAGTTACAACTCTAATAGATCCAAAACTACGAAATGCCTTGCATTGCTGTCTTGTAACCACACCCACCCACTTCCGTTGCTCATCTACCTGCTGACTCTGAGTGCCCACAGCCACCATTGTACTCTCCATGGACTTTTCATTTCAAAAATGATACATAAATGAGATCCTTTAGAATTGCTTTTTTTAAAAAAACTTTTTTTGGACATTTGCTCAGTTAACTGGATGTCTCGTAGTTGTTTTATTTGCTCATTTACTTTTGTTTCTCTGCAGTGCTCTACCATGTTCATTAGTTACAGTTTGTTTGTTAAAAAGCATCTGATTCCAGTTTTTACATGTATAAGTAATGCTTCCCTAAATTTTTCTAATATTTAAGCTTAAATTTGCTAACATAAAATGATCGTAAGTATTAAACAGTATTAAAACAGTTTCATTAGAATGTATTACTTTTCCTGAGAAAAGCAACTATGTATATGTGTGTGTGTGCAATATTTATGTGTTTGCCTGTGTGTGTGTGTGTGTGTGTGTGTGTGTGTGTGTGTGTGTGGTATGTAATACAGAAACAGGACAAGAGAATTTATTTGATGGTAACCCATAACCCAGAATACACATGAGAATAATTAGAAGCTTCAGAGGTAATTTTCTCCCTTAAAGAGTGCAGGAAAATTAAGCTCAGATAGGGACAAAAATGACCCTCTCTGGGATATCTGAGGATAGGAGATATTTGCTATTTGCCATTGAGTAAAGTAGAAAGGTTTTTTTGCTGCTGTTTTTGTTTGTTTGTTTGTTTTTCAGGGGGAGCTTACCGTAAACAAACACACAATGGAATTCTAGATACAGAGTTCTTAATAGGGGACTCACTGACAGTTTGTCACTCAGGAACATGTTGACAGTTGCCAATATCAACTTCTCAGAGTTTTAAAATGCAGAGGGAGTTCATACACATTGTTTAAAGCTATCCAGTTGAAGAGCACAGAAGTTCATTCAAGGAAACAGGGACTCTAGTTTCTTCTTACATCAGCACTGTGGTTTCTGAGTTGTGATAGTACCTAGAGGAGGGCCAAAATACAAAATCCAAGAGGAGGAGCAGGGCAGAGCCTGGGTCCATCAGTGCATGTCTGTCCACTGCGAGGCACTATAATTCTGCGGCCAGTGTCATTTCAGACGATCAGAAATCCAGTCTGGACTATGTTAACCCAGCATCACTGGCAATCAATCTAGAAATAAAATGACGGAGACAAAGGAGTAAGAGATCTGACTGTCAAGACTGACAAAAGATACTGATAAACAGAGGGCGGGGCTATTTTGAAAATTAATTTTTTGTGAATATCTTCAAAATGTTTTGTTAAAGAGTTTGAATATTCAAGGTATAAAATATATATTACATGCAAATTTCATGATTTCCATGTTTTTAATTGCTGAGTGGTATTCCATTTTGCAAATGTACCACAGTTTCTGTATCCATTCCTCCAGTAAGGGACATCTGGGTTGTTTCCAGGTTCTGCCTATTATGAGTAAAGCTGCTATGAACATGGTTGAGCAAATGTCCTTGTTGTATACTTGAGCATCTTTTGGAGATCATCTTGAGTGAGGTATCCCAGAAGCAGAAAGACACATATGGTATATACTCACTTATAAGTGGATATGAGACCTTTAAGATAGAATAAACCTACTAAAATTTGTAGGTTTATTTGTACACCAAATTTGTACACCAAAGGAAGCTAAACAAGAAGGAGGACCATGGGTAAGACGATCAACCCTCACTTAGAAAGACAAACAGGATGGTCATTGAAAGAAGGAGAAAACAAGAAATAGGACAGGAGTCTACCACAGAGGCCCTCTGAAAGTCTCTACCTAGCAGTGTATCAAAGCAGATACTGAGACTCCTAACTAAACCTTGGGCACAGTGCAGGGAATCATATGAAAGAAGGAGGAGTTAGTAAAACCTGGAGAGGACAGGAGCACCACAAGAACCAAATATAGCTGGGCACAAGGGTCTTTTCTGAGACTGTTTCTCCAACAAAGCTCTATTCATGGATATAACCTAGAACCTGTGATCAGACGTAGCCCATGGCAGCTTAGGATTCAAGTGGATTTACCTAGTAAGGCGAACAGGGACTGTCTCTAACATGAACTCAATGAGAGCTCTTCCACAACCACCACCCATGGCAGCTTAGGATTCAAGTGGGTTTCCCTAGTAAGGGAAACAGGGACTGTCTATGACATGAACTCAACGGGAGCTTTTCCACCACCACCACCCCTCACAAGCGAGGAGCAGCATTGCTAGGCCACAGAGGAGGACACTGCAGCCATTCCTGATGAGACCTGATAAACTAGGGTCAGATGGAAGGGGAGGAGGACTTTCCCTATCAGTGGACTTAAAGGGAGACAGGGAGGAAATGAGGGAGGGATGGTGAGATTGGGAGGGAATGAAGGAGGGGCTACAGCTGGGATGCAAATTGAATAAACTGTAATTAATATAAAAAAATTTAAAAATATGTATTTGATTTGTTTTGAATTGAACAGCATACTCTGAACATTTCATTTCTTTTCTGCGTGGGTCCTACTCTTGGTATCTTAATCCTATTTGAAAGTATAGAGTTCTTTAATCACGTCAATATTGTTAAACTGGTATGTTTTTATTTAGAAGAGGTTCTGGTTACACTTAATTCAGAGAGTGTTTCCTGTGAGGTTCAGGCTAGATTTGCTGTTCTGGTTGCTGTATGTATATAAATGTGAGTGTGATTGGGAAGTTTGTGTATGATGGTTATAGTGAAGTAGAAATGGGGAAGATTGCTTTCTCACATCCTGTCTCCCTTTGTGGTAATATCTGTTCAGGCTTAGGCAAGGCAGAGCATGGGGGCATCAATATCCAACAAACCCCTTTGGCAACTGTCTGTGCACTTAGGAAAGTGAGTAATTTTCACTACTGCTCTGGCTCTGGCTTTTTGTGTCCGAAGAGGTGTGTGTGCAGCAGCTGGTGCAGCCATGGTTTGGGTGGTCTTGCAAGCACAGCGCCTCTGGTGATCTCATTAAGTGACAGGCTTATGGCATAGTAGGTCTGACTGAGGTTTGGCTTTGACTCTCCCTCCCATCTCATGTTAGCCTCTCTGTCTTAAGAAACCACAGGGCACACTTCGTGAGTGAAGCCTCATGCTTACATAGTGCTCTCAATAAGATAAATGCCTTAAACAAAGTGTAAGCCTTCGCCCATAAAAAGTAATTGGCTAGAAGTAAGATTGATGTGATCACTTCACAGGAAAGTGATGAGTGTGTTTGCGAATAGTATTGCCTTTATTTTCAACAAGATACATTAAGTAGAAGAATGACTTTTTGTGCAGCGTTTTCTCTTGAGGTTAACATTGTGTAGTTAAAACACAGACTAAGGCATTAGGATACACTAGGGTGGCATACAGTGGGTAACTGGGAACATTTCCCAGCAGCTAGAGGATCACCCACAACTCCAGAGTAGGCTCTATCCAAACAAAAGCACTGCCAAGTTACTTATAATTATAACTTAGAAAGATCAGATTTTGGAAGGATTAAAAAGAGTGTCCAAGTAATGGTTTCAAATAGGCTCTAGACTATGCAAAAAGCAAAGAAGCTGGGTAGCAGCACAAGATGAAGGACAGGGTGACAGGACTGTGGTTACACTGAGCAGGGGGGTGGGCAGTGCACTTTTGGAAGGATGTGTTATAACATGTTTATCTTATGTACTCTTCAAGAGATTATGATGGGGATAGTGACATTCACAGTTAAGTGGGAAAACTGAGACATCGAGCACATGAGTAAATACATATCAGGAAAATGGTGTGATTGACTTCAAACCCACATTCTTTCTACGAAATTATAATAACCAGTTTTAGATGTGGAAGGAGGAAATTTGTCTAATAATCTGGTTTTGACCAAGAAGTAGGTAATGATTTTATAATAATCTATGCTCTGGATTTTCAACTACTTTAACTCTTTTTGAAATTGTCTTTTCTGGTAGAAAAACAAATGAACAAAAAATGAAGCCATAATTTTTATGTTAAAAAAAATCTATGGTTTCTCCAGATATACATCACATATTTGGTAACTATTGTAAGTTTAAAAATTTGTGTTAAAGCTGCAGATGCCAAAAGTACACTGTTCCACCACTTGGTTTCTGTCAGGAAATCTAAATAGTTTAATGTCTGCAAAGCAGAATTTCCATTTGCACAAAATTTATAGGAAGAGTAAATATTACAGTGTTTTACAAACACAAGGAAAGATGAAAGTTTCTTTTGTTAGTTTGTTTATTTTCTTTTGTGAACAGTTGCTAAGGGAATTATCATGAAAGAAATCTAAGTAAATGAAGCCCATATTTACTGTGGGACTTGAATTATTGCTTTGTGCTGACTCCCTGAGTATAGCATGTAAGAGTAATTTACAAAAAAAAAAAAAAAAAAAAAAAACCAAAACATTCTTTTTCTTGCTGATTCCTTAAACATCTTTTATGAAGCCTATTCTCCTAGACTCACCAGCCTACATGATACCATAGAAAATGTGGTATACGAAATACTACTTGCCCGTTTAATGCAATATATTTAAGAAGTCTGTACTAAAACTAGTAATGCTGAATCTTAAAAACAATATGGAATCAATTTATCTTCATGACAGAGAGTGTTTTCTAATGGTTAAGACTATGGGATACAGAATCAACTGAGTTTAATTCCATTTTTTTTTTCTTTACTGATTATATCAAATCTACTCGCTGTAGAATTGAGCATCTTTGGGACAAAAATTCAGTGGAGTTTATACATTGAAAATGTGTGTATTTTCACCTTCTACTTAGTTTCAAAATACTTCACCATACCAAAGAATCATTCTGCACGGGATGTTGGTTGTTCTCGCCTATGTGCCAGCCTGCTTCTGGTTATTATGGGGATGTCCTCCCTACCCTCACTGACAGTCAAAGTCAGGGGCTGCCTTATAAGTTGCTTGCAACAATTCAAGAGCAGTATTAAGTCTTTCTTTTTAATTTTATCTATCTATCTATCTATCTATCTATCTATCTATCTATCTATGTATCTATCTATGTATGTATGTATCTATCTATCTATCTATCTATCTATCTATCTATCTATCTATCTATCTATCTATCTATCTATCTGTCATCTATCTATGCCCTTTCCTCAGAACCCTGTAGGGGAGGACCTCATCACCATTTATCTGACCATAGCTTATTAGATCTCATCAGGACTGGCTGCATCATCTTCCTCTGTGGCCTCACAAGGCTGCAATCATCTGGGGAGGTTGTGAAAGAGCCAACCACTGAGCTCATGTCAGATACAGCTCCTACCCCCTTACTAGGGAACCCACTTGGAAACTGAGCACCCTGTGGGCTTCTTTTGAACAGGGGTTCTGGGTCCTCTCCAAACATGGTCCTTAAAGACTCTCCACCATTAAATAAGGATGTTTGCTCAACCATTCTTTGCAGTTCTATATGTAATAGCCAAAAACTAGAAACAATCTGGATGTCCCTCGATGGAGGAATGGCTACATAAAGTCTGGTACATTTACAAAATGGAATGCTATTCATCAATTAAAAACAAAGAAATCATGAAATTTGCAGGCAAATGGTGGGATTTAGAAAAGATATCCTGAGTGAGGTATCACCAAAACAGAAAGACACACAAAGTATATACTCACTTATAAGAGGCAATGCAGCCAATTTTGATGAGAACTGATAGACTAAGATCAGAAAGTAGAGGAGAACCTCCCCTATCAGCGGACTTGGGAAGTGGCATGCATGCAGAAAGGGGAGGGAGGGTGGGATACGGAGGGGAGGAGGGAGGGGATTATGGGGGAATACAAAATGAATAAAGTGTAATTAATAAAAACTTAAAAAAAAAGAAAAAGAGAAAAAAAATACAGGATAAACATACTAAAAGCTATAGCCCTAAAGAAACTAACCAACAAGGAAGACCTTAAAGAAGATGCTTAATCCTATTCAGAAGGGCAAACAGGACAGACATCAGAAGGAGGAGAAGACAAGGAACAAGACAGGAGCCGTCCACAGAGGACCTCTGAATGATTCTACCCAGCAGGGTATCAAAGGAGATACTATGACTCATAGCGAGACGTTAGGCAGAATTCAGGAAATCTTTTGAAAGAAGAAGGAGATAGAAAGACCTGGAAGGGACAGGAGCTCCCTCTTCCTTATTCAGAAGAACGAATGCAATAGACATCAAAAGCAGGAGAAGACAGGGAACAGGATAGGAGACTACCATAGACATTCTACATGCAATGGAGGATACTGTACAGTCAACAGAAATTAACTGAAAGGGTGGAACCTCTACCAGTTCCTCTGTGGCCCAGTGAGGAAAAAGAATGCAAGCATGTACTATGAGTTATTTAAGCTCATAGTGTTAGACATTCCCTATCTCTGAACACAATAAGAGGGGAACTCTATTTAGGCTCATGAACCTGACCATGCTTCTATCTGAGGCATTAATAACACTTCTAATAAATCTCTCTCAAAACACTAAATTGTCTTAGTGTCACTTTTGAACCCTTAAACCTGAGACCTTATACTATGTACACTGGATAGTTATGTTTATGGCTGTTAGTCTTCTGCAGTTTTGACCTGGCTAAGCCTGGAAAGTTGTCCAGCTCTATTCATGGCCAAGTCTTCACACAGATCTCTGAAGGTTTAGAACTAAATTGTTCTTATCTCTTAAGACATCTTCTCAAATATTTAGTCATTAAGTATATAATGGAGTTTATGACACTATGTTTCTGATTTTTTTTTCTGCCTGTGCTATAGCAGATAACTGATGGAAAGAACACTTAGCATGTCAGAGTCCTTAATGCCTCTGACGTAAACCTGAAATTATGGAAAATGGATTTCCTCTAATCAGTTTATACTGATTTTAAATTTTAATACCTTTCCTTGAAAATGGGACATGGCCGCTCACTGATAGTTAGTGCAAATAACACAGCTTTCATCTAAAACACAGTAAGAGGTAATTTATTCTGGAGCCATTTTGAGTGACTGTTGTCTGGGAACACATATTTAGTTTACCCAAGATTCCATGTTTTCATGTGGAACCAGTTTCATGGAGCTTTATAGAACAAAGATAATCATAAATCAATGCATGTTTAAAGTAGGTTGGTGGAACATCAAAGTGGCAGTACAGCAAGATGGGGGAGCTTTGCTCTAGACCTGAGAAGCTATCTGTTGACATTCTCAGCTTTTGGGTTGACAGAAGCTAGCAGACTTCTAAGTTAATAGATTTTAGGAGGTCTATGACTATTAGTAACAGGATGTTAGTTCAGACATGGTGGAGGGCAGGGGGACTAAATCTAAGCCAAAATAAGGTCAGTTAGGTTCTGGACCTGCAACATTCCAACCTCTGCAGAGGTTAGAATGCACATCGCTGCAGTTTTAACCAGTCAGTCTTTGTAGACATAGTTTGCTTCCAGGAATTTTCATTCAATGCATTATACTAACCAGAGGGACAATCCTTAAATGCCAACTGCAGAACTGATTGAACAAGCTTCTTTTCATTATTATTATTTATAAAATGGATACTGAGTGCTCATAACAATATGTTTTAAATGCCCATTTATCTTTCATGATATTAATACAGTTTTCACAAATAGACCCTTAAGAGGTAAACAATTATTTAGACTACAGCAGGCAAAAGCACTGCAATGTTTAATTATATAGAACATAGTTTAGGTTTGTCTCTGTAAATGTCTCTTTGACCTTCTAAATGATTTCTCTCCAAACATCCTCGAGAAGCACATGGGAACTGCTACTATTTATCACTATTTGCAGAGAGATTAAATCACTGGGACATTAAGTAGCTTGAAGAGAGTCACAGAGTCATGATGTCAGTCAGCACAAACACTTCATCACCCAGCTTCTTGATCAGTAATTTTCCCAACTATACTCAGAGATGTATCCTGAATCTTATGTCTCCTCTTAGAAGATTGTAGGAGGTATCAAAATTGTTGATGTACACAATATGTTAGAAAAGAAGGTAGATGAAAACTAGATTATATAAATTTGTTACAGGAATACTGACTATCTCTTTCTATTTCTCTCTTAATTTTAGGATAGCCTAGAATTTTTTATGTAGACCAGGTTGGCTTCAAACTCACAGAGATCTTCCTGCCTCTGTTTCTGTACATCTCGGATTAAAGTCGTGTGCCACCACTCCGTATGCATTCTGTTTGTGTATGTGTGTGTGTTTAAGTCTTTTCTTGTTCCTCAAATATATTTTTCAGTATTTTTATTTCATAAATCATTTATTCCATTTATCTATTCATGTATGTAATAGATACCTACTGAGCCTGTGAAATACATCCATCACTTTGCTAGTAAGCAGTACATAATTATTGTCCTCAACTTCTATACTATAGTGAAGTAACAAACAGAAAAAGGATGTGTTATGGAATAATACTGAATTTGATTGATGTGGGGAGCAAGCCAAAAGGAAGAATCCCTGAATCTCCAGAAGCTGTTTGTAGCAATCAACAGAGTCTTCCCAGAAAACAGGAAACTTGAGCAAGAGGTGTGTATGTTTGTGTGTGTGTGTGTGTGTGTGTGTGTGTGCATGTGTGTGTGCTGTGTGTGTGTGTGTAGCAGTATTACCATGAATTCAATGTATCGATAGGAGATAAGAATATTTACAAGGGAGTTCTTAGTCTCTGTCTCTTGAACGATAAAAATGGGCATGACTGGACAATTATTTTTGAAGCCTCAGTTACCTTCAAGGTAAACACTAGATTCCATCCATACTTACAAACTTGAATCCTATGATCTTCCTCCACTAAATCGACCATCACTCTGTGAGCTCATTGACTTAAAGCTCACTGACTTAAGCTTTTATTTTGAAATGCATGCAAGTAAATAAAAAAGCAGCTAACATTTTAAAATACTAAAATTGCACAAAGGAAACAGTCATCTTTTAGATTGGCCTGGTATGGTTCAGCCTAAAGGGTATTTTTGCAGCTGAGTAGGAAACCCTCAAAATATAATGGAAACACTGACAGACATTTAACTATACCAGCTCTGGTGGGCCCAGCCATAATTCACTTCATAATACAAATTGATATGTTGTCCAGAGGGGTCCCTGCACTAGTGTTATTGAGTGTCTTTTAAAAAGTTCTGGTTCCAGGCAATGGAGCTACAAAATGAACCCAAATGATTCTTTCCAGATAAATTTGAAGTTGGGCCTTCAATTACAGTAGGGATGTCCTTAAGGAAGGCAACAGGGAAATGTCCTTTACAAAACCAACTAAAGTGAAAGAAGCAAATGGAATGAAACAAAGTTTGTTGTATTAAAAGTCTAATATTTCTTCCCATAAGGCTTACTTAGCGCTAAGCACCCAGAGGTGAAGGAGGCTGCTCGCTTTGATATAAATGGGGTGAGCTATTAAGTGGAACATGAGGACACTTTCTGTTTGCAAAAACATCATGTGTGATGCCCGAGTTCAGCCATCCCAGTGACCTTGCTGGCCAGAGTGTCCCATGACTTTAAATACAATGCAAATGAATTCAATCATAGGGGCCCTCATTGCCAAGCTCATCTACAGCTTTGATGACTTGTTCCAGAAAGGTTCTGTCAGGTCACACTTAATGGATCTTATAAACATTGTAAAAGGATTTTTTTTCCAAATGTGTTATGCAGCTAATAATTTGAGTGCAAAAAATAGTCAGGCTTTGTTCAGCTTTTGTCCCCTTCCTCAAATACAAGCTCTTGAGATGTCTTTATTGAAAATGTTTAGTAAGCGCACATTTTTCTCTTGGACCTACATTTCTAACTTTGCTCTTTGATTTTATGGGAAGAAGTATGGGTCTGCTGACTAGGAAGGTTGCACTGAATTCTCAAAGTAAGACTGAATCTTGACAGGCATACTTGGTACTTACAGAAAATCAGGAGAAAAAGGAATTTAGTGTCAGCTTTTCCAGTATAAACTATGTAACATTGAGTCTATTGTAACCTCTATACGCCTCAATTTGCTCATCTTTAAATTGAAGGTCAAAGCTATCTCTTATGTCCGTTAACTTTGGTCCATAGTACTATTTAAGACTGCTAATGAGTTACTTAAATATTGAGGCCTGCATTAAACCTTACAGAAAGCATAACTGGAAAGATTTTCTTCTCAATTATATGTGCTAATAGGGGCCAAGATGGCATGGATACTTTAAATTCATAGACAATTTCCAAATTTCAATTTAGCTGACTGTTCCAACCTCCTTCTCTGCCAAACTATGTGCAGAGGATTGAAACAATTAGTAGACACTGCCTTGTGTCAGATTTATCTGTGATAAAATTCATCTCGTTTCTACTGCCTCACCACCTGGATATTTCACCATATAAATTTCCGAAGGGAGAAATGAGAAACAAGCAAAAAAAGCTGTATTTTAAGCACAACCAACAGGTTGTGTTTAAAAGTATTCTACCACTGTTATTAATATTACTGTTTATTAAGGGCTAGCCCATGCCAGACACTTTACAAACCACATTACTCACATTACAAACCTAAACCTTGAGAAGTGAGTATCTGTTCTCAGGGCTACAGTCACATTGCCCCTCATTTGCTTACAAAGAGTGTATGCTTTATATTTTTTTCAAGAATCAGTCAGTCTACTATGTTGAGAGAGAGAGAGAGATAGAAAGAGAGATAGAAAGCATTATGAAGCCATATGATAATGGAACCAAAATCTCACATTTAGCAAGGACCATTTTTTTTTTTTTTTTTTTTTTTTTTTTTTTTTTAGTTTTTGCTCTGCATTTTTATTGTATTTTTTTTTCTGAAGTTTATGCAGTGTGCAGTGACTATGTGTGCTTTATTTATTAAGCTGTTTAAAGATCTGGAGCCATTATCTTTTTTAATTTAATTTTTTTATTATTATTAGTTACATTTTATTAACTCTGTATCCCAGCTATATCCTGCTCCCCCATTCCCTCCCAATCCCACCTTCCCTACCTCATCTCCTCCTGCCCCTTTCCAAGTCCACTGACTGGGGCGGACCTCCTCCCCTTTCATCTGACCCTATTTTATCAGGTATCTTCAGTGCTGGCTACAAAGTCCTCCTCTGTGGCCTAGCAGGACTGTTCCTCCCTTGTGGGGGGGGGGGTCAAAGAGCCAGCCATTGAGTTCATGTCAGAAATAGTCCGTTTCCTTTACTATGGGAAACCATTTGAGCTACCACAGGCTACATCTGAGCAGAGGTTCTAGAGGACCATGATTCTACAGGCTCTTTCTCTAAAGCTATTATCAGGTTTTGTATCCTTCCTTCATGGAAGCTGCTGGAGAAGATGACTGCCTGCTCATCAATCAGGCTCTGTCCTGAGAATTTCTATTTAATACCCCGTGTGAACATGTGGTAAAGCAGAACCTGGGATTGTGGAAGAAATAAATTGGACATGAGAGGGATACATGTGTTTAAGATCTGGAACTAAGTAGGATGTTCCATTGATCCCTGAGTCCTAGGTGTTCTGAGGTGCTGCCAACAAGTGATCTTTATTCCCTAATGTTTTTTTTCTTTTTCTCATCTCAGTATTTCTACTGGGTGTTCAGACATGTTCCAAATTCAAGATTCCTCCTAATACTTTGCAAGATAGCACTGCTTTTGATGAATGTATATGCTTTAAATAATAATATTTGGTGGTCTTGGAGCCTCAGAGCAAACAATTTATTGAAAAACTGCTTTGTTTATGCTTTGATTTCAGAAACTCTCATGGAGACTGTCATCTGTGACTGCAATGGAGGGCTTGAGACAGGGCAGGGTACACATAGAGGATTGCTGGGAACAGGTTTCCTAATCAGAGTTTGTTGGGATCATGATTTGCGCATGTCTGACCCGGGGGAGTCTAATAGTTTATTTTAATGAATCTATAGAATAGAAGCTTAATCTTATTATTTGCAACTAGATTTTAATTTGCTCCTGATGAAGTAAAGCAAAAATTACATTTTTTAATGTGATTGTCATTCACATTTTCTTTTCGAGCATTACAACGATAGGTACATGAGTGCATAATTGTAGGAGTAAAATTACACCTCTCAATACTCATCTCTTCTGATTCATTTAGTGTATGCCTGGGGGAAAAGGATAAAGAATAAGACATGTTAGTAAAACTTTGCAATTTGTATTAATAGCAGCTGATAAACCAGGGTGCGTTTGCTAAATCAGTAATATACTTAATCATACAAGATTCAAGTTTTACCAATTAAAATTCCCATTTCTAAATTCAAAAAGCTCTTTACTGTGAAGTTCTGTGTAAGTAGTTTCACATACATGAGTTACAATATGAGAACATTTTATTGCTTCATATTAACAGTGAGACATGTTTACTTGTTATATGAAGTACTCTTAGCTCTTCTGTTATGCCAACACAATGGAACTTCTTTAAACCTAGTGGACAAAGGGAATAGAGGCATTTAGTAGTAAATCCAGAACTCTTCAGACAGCCACACTCCCAGCTGTTGCCTTATAAAGTTTTCAGATGAGTGTCAGAGTCTTACTGCAGGCTCCATCTTGAGGCTTCCATTGCTCGAAAGAATTTAGAAAACAAAGAAATGATTTATTAAGAAGTGGGACCTTTTCCCCTGCCCCTGGCATGTGCATACTCCAGATTCTATGCAGGCTATTGCTTCCTTATGGATTCCTGGAAGAATCAAGACTATTAAACAATGATTGATCTGATAATAACATCTGATAATGACACCCAGTGTTGGATTATATTATAGTCACTGTTCTCAGAGTTTAAGGGATCAATAAATAATACCATGTTCTTCTCTTCCTGAGCTTTGAATCAATTCAGAATTAAGAGCGAGGAGGCAGACAAATGGAGGTCAAATAGCTAGTTTTATTATAAAGATTATTGGAAAATACAGATTCAGAGGTGTGGGCACCAAGACTTAATGCTCCATCAGTAAGGTAAGCAAAATATCCAACATAGTCATCAGTGTAGCTGGACAGCCAATTTCTGTCTGACAGAATTGAGTTTGTCCCTTTGCCTGCTTAATGGCATCAGGGATACTGACAGAGAGCATGAGGAATGGAAGGCACTGAGAGACAATAGCCAGACAAGAGCTCCATGCTTCTGTCAGTCTTTGGCTGTGAGGAGCAGGAGAAAGGACAGACATGTTGCTCTAATGGAAAAATAAATGAGTAATTATTTAATTAATTAAAAAGAAAGACCTGAAGGATGGTTCTGCTGTCTTCTGACTAGAGTTTTCCATCTCCTTTTAGGACTCAAAACAGTTCTGATTTCTTCTGTCTAAAGTTATCCTGTACGTACTGTCAAATAAAATTAAAATATCATGCACAAATAAATATGGCTCTGATATCAAAAGTCTCTAAAATGGATGACAAAATCTCATTAGAACCCTCACATTAACTCACCTTCCTAAATGAAAGTCCATTCAATCCTAATGAAAAAAAATTCCTAACTTAAACTCCAAGGATTCTTCAGTCCAAGAGTAATGCATTTTTGCTTAGGTGCCAGTAAAGTATCTGTCTGCCCTGGTTACTGATCACAGCAGTTACTTAGTAGCTGTCTCTCAGTGAAAAGGCTATAAGCCTTTTAGCTTGTCTCAGTGCTACACTCTGCTGACATAAACACCACACTGATTTCTTTGTAGTTTCCTTATTCACTTACACACACACACACACACACACACACACACACACACACACACACACA